>NC_087169.1:21953641-21981141 GCF_035594125.1 Scylla paramamosain | reverse complement strand
CATGGAAACACATCCTCGTTAAAAACCAAAACCAGAGAACGAGATGTTTTTACTGAATCTACGTCAACGAGGAAGGGGAACGGGAAAAATACCACGGGAAAGAGGAGACAAGGGACACAAGGATGCGGTTGAGGGGTGAACGAGGTCTAAAATGCAAAAAAATGACAAAAAACTAACGACATTATTCAAGATAAGGAGGGGAAGGGGAAAAATACCACGGGGAAAGAAAACAGAGGGAAATAAGATACAAATGAGGCGTGAACCAGAATTAGATTGCAAAAATAAGGGTAAAATTTAATCACAGTATTTACGATATAAAGGGAAAGGGGAAAAATACCACGGGGGAAAAGAGATGAGGAGAACATAAGGATACGAATGAAAAAAAAAGAGATAAAGGAACATAAGCATAGAGATGAAGAGAAGACTAGACTACAAAAATAATAGAAATAGACTGTACGTAAGGGAAGAAGGGAAAACTGAAAAAAATAGAGAAGAGAGGAGATAAAAAGAACATGAATATACGAATGAGAAGAAGACTAGGCTGCAAAAAATAAGAACATAAAAAGAACATCAGAAGAACATAAGAACCAGAGAAAACAAGGGAAACTGAAAGAAACCATTAGGCTACGAGTCTGTATGAAGCTACGGATGAAAACAGGTTATATGAAAGAGGAGAAGGAAAAATGACAAAAATACAAGAGGAAGAGGACACTGGAGGACAAAATCAGATCAGACATGGAAAGGGGACTGCAAAAAAAGATGGTAAAAATAATAACAGTAAAAAATAAAACTCCCTAATCCCACGAGAGAGTGTAAATGGGATGTCGTGCGTGGAGGGAGAGACGGGACAGTCCCCAGGTGAAGATCAGAGGTCAGGAACACAGAGGAGGGACGGTTCTGTTGCAAGGTGGTGGTGGTGGTGGTGGTGCAAAAGGGTGAAGATGATGGTGATGATGGTAAATGATGATGATGATGAGGGAAAATGCTGTTTGGTGTTGGTGGTGATGGTGGTGGTGGTGATGAAGATGCTGAAGAAGAGGAACAACAACAACAACAACAACAACAACAACAACAAAGAAAAGCAAAGAAACACTATGAAAAACACTTTAAAAACACAGACAAAACAAAACAAAACAAAACGAAACACACACACACACACACACACACACACACACACACACACACACACACACACACACACACACACACACACACACTCAGAAACTAAAAAGTCAAAACAAAAATACATAAATAAAAAAAAAGAAGAAAGAAAGGTCCCATCACCCCCCATCACCCCCCATCACCTCCCCTACACCTGTCCCACACCTGAACACCACACAGGTAACCCAACCATCACCTGGCAAGGGTCTTGGCGCCGTCAGACCTGGGCACAAGTAGGCCAGGAAGGTAGGCCGCCCCTGTTTGGCTCCAACAATAGGCCTAAGAGAGTTTGATGATCTCTCTTCTACTTTTTCTTTGTCTTCCCTTTATTTTCTCTGTTCATTATTATTATTATTATTATTATTATTATTATTATTATTATTATTATTATTATTATTATTATTATTTATTTCTGTTCTTTTCGCTTTTATTTCTTTGTTCTTTTAATCTGTTTATCTATCTATCTATTTACTCATCTATCTATCTATCTATCTATCTATCTACCTTTCTCTTTCCTCTCCTTCCCTCTCTACTTTCCTTCTCTGTATTTTCCCAGTTGCCATGTTAACTAACTCCCCCCCTCTCTCTCTCTCTCTCTCTCTCTCTCTCTCTCTCTCTCTCACCTTCCTTCCTTTCCTACTTGATTACGTCACCAGCATTACGTTAGCACTCGAAATATATTTATGTATGTATATTATCTGTCCGTGGTGGTGGTGGTGGTGGTGGTGGTGGCAAAATCTGAATAAGTGGAAGGAAGGTTGCAGGTCAGGATGTGGAGGGGAATATGAATGAAGTGAGGAATAAAGAGATGAATAACAGAAGAATTCGAGGAGGAACGAAGGAATGATGATGATTAGTAAAGGAACAACAACAACAACAACAGCAGCAACAGCAGCAACTAAGATAAAAACTAAACTAAATTTAAATGAAGAGGAACGAGAAGCGAAAACATAAAAGAACAAAAAAATAAAACAAAAGAAAGACAACATAGATACAAAAAAAAAAAAAAACGAAAGACAAACAAACAAACACCCAAAAAATCAAAACTAACCCAAACAAAAAGCAAACATGAAGAGAAAATACGAAATAAACAAAGGAACAACGGATGAATGACAGAATTACGGAAACACGGAAGCGAGAGAAAAGAAAAAAAAAACATGATAATTAGGGAAACAAAGATAAATGATAAGAAAAAATGCAAAGGTGACAACGAACAGGTGTGAAGACAAGAAATTAAAGGCTACGTACGTGACACACACACACACACACACACACACACACACACAGAGAGAGAGAGAGAGAGAGAGAGAGAGAGAGAGAGAGAGAGAGAGAGAGAGAGAGAGAGAGAGAGAGAGAGAGAGAGAGAGAGAGAGAGAGAGAGAGAGAGAGAGAGAGAGACGCAATTTCTCATCACTGTAAGGGAGACAATAAAATGACAAGACGTGATAAAGAAAGAAAGAAAGAAAGAAAGAAGGAAGGAGAAAAACACACTCACTCTCTCTCTCTCTCTCTCTCTCTCTCTCTCTCTCTCTCTCTCTCTCTCTCTCTCTCTCTCTCTCTCTCGTGGTATTTTTAAATGGATTCCTGTGGGCTTACCTCATTTAAGTTACCTGTCAAATGTGCAACCACCTGTAGCTTTGTTTGCTGCATTCCTTTCTCTCCATAACGTGAATTTGTCCTCTAAGAAGTGGCAAGGGCGGGAATGTGCTGTAGTAGTAGTAGTAGTAGTAGTAGTAGTAGTAGTAGTAGTAGTAGTAGTAGTAGCAATAACAAGAATCATCACCATCACTACCAACAACAACAACAAATAGCAACAACCACAACCACAACTACAACCACAACCACCATAATTCCTGTCCTTGTTTTGGCTTTTCAGGTGCGGACGAGAGATAAGGAGATAAAGGAGAAGGAGGAGGAGGAAGAGCGAAGGCAAAAAACAATTCATAGCAATACTTCCTCTTGACCTCCACTGTGTTAATCAGTCACTGTGTTGCGTGACTCAAGGAAAAACACGTGGAGGAAATTAAGAGAAAGAGAGGGAAGAGAGGAAAAACCAGGTAATAATATAGGCAAGAGATTGATGCTGGGAAAGAGGGAAAGAAGGAAAGATTGACTGACTGAATGACTGGTAATGTTAGATGCAATAAGTCATAAGATTAATAACTGATGCGTAGAGACAGAGGGAAGAGAGAGGAAGGAGGAAGTGGGAGGGAAGAGAGAGAGGAAGGAGGAAGTGGGAGGGAATATAACAGAGACAGAGGGAAGGAGGAAATAGAGAGACAATGAAGAGGAAGAAAGAATACAGGAGATGATTGGAGGAAAAGAGGAGTGAGATAATAAAGGGAGGAAATTTTGTGAAGGAAGTAAAGGAGAGAGAGAGAGAGAGAGAGAGAGAGAGAGAGAGAGAGAGAGAGAGAGAGAGAGAGAGAGAGAGAGAGAGAGAGAGAGAGAGAGAGAGAGAGAGAGAGAGAGGGAAGGAGAGGAAGGAGGAAGGAGGAAGGGGGACGGAATGTAATATGAATAGAAAAAATATAGGGAAAAGATAAAGAAAGATAAATAGATAGATAGATAGATTGAAAGGAAAGACGAAAACAAAATCAAATAACAGAAGGAAGAGAAAAAAATACACATAGGAACAAACAACAGATAAAAATAAATAAATAAACATATCGAATAATGAAAGATGAGAGGCGGAGGAGGACGAGGAAAAATTTAGATGTGGGAAAAGAAGAGAATCGTTTTAATATGGAAAGCGAGAAACTTTCATCTTCTGAGAACCGAACCAAACGTTGCGTGTTGGTGTTGGTGAGAGGAGAAGGGCAAGGAATGATAACACAAGTAACAGAAAACGTGGACAGCATTGAGAAACGAAGGGTAACAGATAAGATAGAGAATATTAAGAGAAAGGGAAGGAATGATAATAAAAACAATAGAAGTAGATAGTATTGATTCTAGTGATAATATTCTGTTCTCTCTTCTATGCCTTTATTTGTTTATTTCGTTCTTTTTTCTTTCTTCCTTTTCTTTTTTTTTCTTCTTATCATTATTGTTGTTGTTCTTATTTCTCCTCTACTAATTTCTCCTCTTCCTCTGTTTCCTCTTGTTCTTCTTTTTCCTTCTCCTCCTCCTCCTCCTCCTCTTCTCCTCTTTATATCATTACTCTTGTTCTTATTCCTTCTCCTCCTTCTCCTCCAACTTCTCCTCCTCCTCCTCCTCCTCCTTCTCCTCCGCTCCACTCCTCTCAAAATATCCACCATTTTCGGAGACAAAAATGATGAAGGATGAAGGACGATGATGCAAGGAAGTAAACAAGTAACTGAATAAATAAATAGATAAGAAAGTCAATAAATAAGCGAAAGGCGAAAACAAATTTGAACGCTACATGTTATCAAAAAAAAAAAAGATGATAGATAATGATGATGATGATGATGATGATGGTAGTAGTAGTAGTAGTAGTAGTAGTAGTAGTAGTAGTAGTAGTTGTTGTTGTTGTTGTTGTTGTTGTTGTTGTTGTTGTGGTAGTAGTAGTAGTAGTGGTAGTGGTAGTAGTAGTAGTAGTTGTTGTTGTTGTTGTTGTTGTTGTGGTAGTAGTAGTAGTAGTAGTAGTAGTAGCAGTAGTAGTAGTGACAATGATGAAGATGATGATGATGATGATAATGATAAGAAGAAGAAGAAGAAGAAGAAGAAGAAGAAGAAGAAGAAGAAGAAGAAGAAGATGATGATGATGATGATGATGATGAAGAAGAACAAAAACAAGAAAAAAATGAAAACAACAACAACAGCAACAACAACAACAACAACAACAACAACAACAACAACAACAACAACAACAACAACAAGAGAATCAAAAGAACAAAGAGACTTAAGTATCATAACGATCAGAGAGAGAGAGAGAGAGAGAGAGAGAGAGAGAGAGAGAGAGAGAGAGAGAGAGAGAGAGAGCGAAAGAAAAAGAAAGAGAAATCCAGAATTAACCGGTAAAGACTAACCAACTCTCACTGAACCGGTAAATTCACGGAATGTACCGAATCTAGAGAGAGAGAGAGAGAGAGAGAGAGAGAGAGAGAGAGAGAGAGAGAGAGAGAGAGAGAGAGAGAGAGAGAGAGAGCGCCATGGAGACAACGTGCGCAGTTCTTTCTTCTTTTTTCCCACGTTGGTAGCGGGCAACCTTGGGTACTGGGCGACCTCTCTCTCTCTCTCTCTCTCTCTCTCTCTCTCTCTCTCTCTCTCTCTCTCTCTCTCTCTCTCCATCACATTCACCTTACCAATTTACATAAAACCTTAAGAATGTTCCTATTTTTCTTTTCTTCTACTCATTCCCTCATTCCCTGTCTTGAAACCCAAAAGGAAGGGACATAGAGGACCCTGAACACCTGTGGAGAGGCTGGAGAGGGCGTGGCGAGTCTGGGAGCTATCGTGGTAGGGCATGGAGGGGTGAAGGTAAGGTGGGTAGGGTAGGGTAAGGCGTTAGGAAGGTTGGGAGTTGACAGGAGCATTAGATTATGAGAGGCGTGGCTGCCTTTGGGATGATCTTGAGTGAAGTGTAGGTGTGGTAGTGTTGAGAGGGTGTAAGAAGGTGTAGAAGAGGCGTGGGGAGGTGTGGAGTAGTGTAGAAGGTTCTGGTGACGTGTGGTTAGGTGTGGAGGGATGTAGGTCGATATGAAGATGGTGCAGTGGTCTATTGAAGTGCGTAGGAGGATGATAGGAGGAGGTAGAAGCAGTAGAAATATGTGTAAGCGTGCAGCAAGAAGTAAGATGACATACCAGGACATGAGGGAGGCACAGAACTGATACAGAGATACAAAAAGACCAGCTAACCACACTAACCAAACCAGTCACATCCAAAATAACAAGAACCTCTCTAACAAAAAGCAAAACAGTAATGAACCAACTTTTCAGGTATAATTTTTTTCTTAGGCACATTTTAGGACCCCAAGGATATAAGGGCACTATTTCTGGCACCCTTAAGTGGACCTGTAAAGGGAGTGGGACGTCACCAGTAACCTTTCACGGCACCACTCGTAAGGTTAGACAGGTGAGCCAACGGGACATGTGAGGGAGATGAGTTGAGGTGAGGTGTAACGGAGACAGGTAAGGAGATGAGAGATGAGGGATAGGTGAGATAAGGGAGTGAGTTTAGGTAAGGGAGAAGAGAAAAAGATAAGGGAGGTCAGATGAGGTATAGATCAGGTGAAGATGAGATTAGACGTGAAGGAAAGAGGTGAAGTAAGGTTAGGTGAGGTGGATGAGATGAGTTTAGATAAGGTGAGGTAAGATAAGGGATACAGGTGAGGGAGATGAGGTGAGGTGAAGTAAAGGGGACAGGTAAAGGAAGGTGAGTGATGTGACTGAGATGAGATGAGGTGAGGTGACGTAAAGCAGGTAAAAGGAAGGTGAGATGATGAATGACTGAGGTGACAGATGACATGAGGTGTAAATGAGACCCTGGGTGAATGTTGTTAGCGATGTACTACTACTACTCCTACTACTACTACTACTACTACTACTACTACTTCTTGCCACTCATCCCCTCCCAACCCATCACTCATCTAAACCACTAGAACCCCCAGTGTCCTTCGGTCTTCCTCCTCCTCCTTTTTCTCCTCCTCCTCCTCCTCCTCCTCCTCCTCCTCCTCCTCCCTCACCTCAAACCCTCCCTCAGTCTCAAACACACAAGGACAAAAACACACGAGAGAGAGAGAGAGAGAGAGAGAGAGAGAGAGAGAGAGAGAGAGAGAGAGAGAGAGAGAGAGAGAGAGAGAGAGAGAGAGAGAGAGAGAGAGAGAGAGTCAATAAATTTCGCGGTTCTGAGAAATCATAATGTATTCCTTCACTTCATGTTATTATATTTTTATTAAATAATGTGACAACCTAACACTTCTGTCTGTCTGTCTGTGTGTCTGCATGTCTGTATGTCTGTCTGTCTGTGCGTTAAGGATGATTGGATAATATGTTTGTTTGTGTGTGTGTGTGTGTGTGTGTGTGTGTGTGTGTGTGTGTCCAGACCTTCATGATATTAATAGAACTGTTTATGTACATTATAGGCACACACACACACACACACACACACACACACACACACACACACACACACACACACACACACAGAAGCAATAGTGACAATAACAACGAAAGAAAAAGAAAAAAGAAAAAAATATGAAAACAATAAATATTTAACAGCAGACTGACACGCATTCAACTGAAGTGAAGAAACCAGGGCAGAATATTTTATGTGCTTTCCTTCCCTCTCTCCCTCCCTCCCTCTCTCTCTCTCTCTCTCTCTCTCCCTCTCCCTCTCTGCCTCTCTCTCCTTTAAGTGTTAAGGTTTGCACGTGTGACCTATGTAGGCACGTGTTTGAGTCACATGTCAGTCTTTCACTACCTGTGTTGATAAATGTTGGAATCCTTTTAATCCCTCTCGTTTTTGTTCACTTTTCGATTTTAATTAGTACAGGTGATACACGTGACTGGGAGGAAAAGTGTTGTAGTGATATTTGTTTTAATTTACTTAGATAGACAGGTAAATTATAGACAGGTAGTAGGTAGGTAGGTTGATAGATAGATAGATAGATAGATAGATAGATAGGTAGGTAGGTAGGTAGGTAGGTAGGTAGGTAGGTAGGTAGGTAGATAGATAAATAAATAAATAAATCGATAGATAGATAGATAGAGAGTTAGTGAGTGAATGTATGAGTGAGTGACTTAGACCGATAAAGAGAGAGAGAGAGAGAGAGAGAGAGAGAGAGAGAGAGAGAGAGAGAGAGAGAGAGAGAGAGAGAGAGAGAGAGAGAGAGAGAGAGAAAAGAGAGTCCTTGGTAACTTTGAACAGCACTTTGTGGAAAAAAAACTGGTTTGAAATTACTACAGAAGGTAAACACACACACACACACACACACACACACACACACACACACACACACACACACACACACACACAGAGAAGCGAGACCATTAGATTTCATACCATTGCACGTCATTATCGTACCTTATAATAGCCGGTCATTAACTTTCATTACGGGTCAGAAAGGAAGAAACGTGTAATTATTAAGAATATAAGAAAATAAAAAATGGCAGTCCCAGTATGAAATATGTTTATCTGTTCCCACTTATCATCTCCATCCATAACTCTAGTAGTAGTAGTAGTAGTAGTAGTAGTAGTAGTAGTAGTAGTAGTAGTAGTAGTAGTAGTAGTAGTAGTAATAAGAAAATAAAACAAGGGAAACTTCAAGAAAACATCAGAAAATCGCAAAAATAACCTAAAAAAAGCGAGAAAAGAAAATTAAGAAAAAGAAATGTTTATAAAGAGAAGAAACTTAACAATTTTAAAGGGAAGCTGCACAAAGCCATCAGGCAGTCCCCACCAACCACCACCACCACCACCACCACCACCACTAACTACAAAACTACATATCGCTGCTGAAGAGTAAAGAGAAGGCTATCATTTTCTTTACTATTTGTTATGCTATCTACTACACACACACACACACACACACACACACACACACACGAGCTGCATCTACGTACTGTACTCCTGCTGTTGTCCTCTGCCCTTGTCTGCCCACCGATAATCACACACAAACACACACACACACACACATTTCTTACTCTCTTACCCTCCCCTCTACTTTCTTCCTCTCCTCTCCTCTCTCCTGCCCTCCTCCCTTCATAACAAGGCATCCACACCCCTCCCAGCCTCTTCTTGCTCTCTCCCGCCCTCCCCCGTCCTGTCCCGCTCTCTCCAAGCACAGTCCCAGCCATCCGCGTGTATCCTTTTTGACCTTGACCTCCATGAAGTTTATTGAGGTACTGCGCTGCTTTGGTTGAGGGCGCCGCGTCTGATGTGCGCAGTAAGGATGCGTGCGTGTGAGGTAAGTGATGTGGTGAGGTGCTTGTGTGTATAAGGAGATAAGGGTTGGTGCAAGAAGACATCAGGCCCACACGTAGCAGCCTCTGTGTGAAATATGTCTACCTATTTCTGTTTCCAGCTGTCATCGCTATGCACATATTTGTCTAATTTTCTTTTAAAGCTCCCTAATGACTCAGCACTAACAAGCTCTGATTACTGAGTCTATTCCATTCATCTACCATTGTATCTGAGAACCAGTTCCTTCCATTTGGGTCACACACACACACACACACACACACACACACACACACACACACACACACACACACACACACACACACACACACACACATCCCACAGAAATTTTTTTTTCAAAATCGTGTTCTGTTTTCATTATGAGAGAGAGAGAGAGAGAGAGAGAGAGAGAGAGAGAGAGAGAGAGAGAGAGAGAGAGAGAGAGAGAGAGAGAGAGCAATAAACCAGTAATATGCGTAGTAGTCGTATCAGAAAGAGAACACACACACACACACACACACACACACACACACACACACAAGATCACCTTTTAAACACCACCTCGCCTTGACAACACACACACACATACAGGATAGAAAGCTCCCGTCTTATTGGCTAAGCTTAGAGACGCACCCACTAAAGCTTGCTCTCTCATTGGTTGGCTGAAGTGAAAGGAGCCACATGATTGGGCGAGAGAAGCACACCCCTTGCGTCGAAAACAGAATATTTGGCCATGAAGGGAGAGTCATGGGGTGCACACGAGGTGGAGGGAGGGAGGCTGTAAGTAGCTGTGCGACTCGACGTCTACTTCTGATGACGCAATGTTAGTGGCGTGTGTGTGCATGCGCGTTTGAGAGAGAGAGAGAGAGAGAGAGAGAGAGAGAGAGAGAGAGAGAATCTGTGCGGTAAACACGTCTTAAGATGTTGATATAAGAGATTTTTACGTACAATAGTATCATCAAAATAACTCTCTCTCTCTCTCTCTCTCTCTCTCTCTCTCTCTCTCTCTCTCTCTCTCTCTCTCTCTCTCTCTCTGTACATTAAAGTTTTATCGAAAAATAACGCTACAACAGTGAAAAAAAATGGATGTAAGAATAACATTTTTAAGTGTAGTTCGTTGTGCAAGTCTTGAACTTCACATTTTGCCACCACTACATAAAAAAACTGTGCTCAATGAAACGAGCCTATTGGAATGTTATTTAATTTTTTCTCATTACATTTCTGGCATAAAAGTGTACGAAACTATAACATAAAACTGAGATATGCCTAATTATTAAAGCATATGGTTGGAAGATTTATAATTAGCATCCTTGAAACTATAATAATAATACGGGTTGGACTAGTAGTGGTAGTAGTAGTAGTAGTAGTAGTAGTAGTAGTATTTCATAAACTAAGGAAGCTGTCGAACACTTGAAAAAAAAAATATCAGCATAATTTTCTTTAAATGAGGCCACACTAAAAAAGATTGCACACTTGTACATCTATCCTTCCCACACACCTGGGGAAACGAGAAACACCTGAGAGAGAGAGAGAGAGAGAGAGAGAGAGAGAGAGAGAGAGAGAGAGAGAGAGAGAGAGAGAGAGAGAGAGAGAGAGAGAGTTCAAGGATAGAATGTAATTACTAAAGGAAAGAAAAGAGAAAGGAAGGGAAGGGAAGGGAAGAGAGAGAGAGAGAGAGAGAGAGAGAGAGAGAGAGAGAGAGAGAGAGAGAGAGAGAGAGAGAGAGAGAGAGAGAGAGAGAGAGAGCAGGCAAGTATTGCTTCAGCTAGGTGTGTGTGTGTGTGTGTGTGTGTGTGTGTGTGTGTGTGTGTGTGTGTTTATGAGTTGTTTTTGTCTACACCACCACCACCACTGCATCACCCCCTCTCCTTATATGGCATTCAGACACCACCATTTATTTATTTTTATTTTTTCCCAGTGACATGAAAGAGGAAAAAAATGAATATGGGGTTTTTGGTAATTGCTTCATATGCTTGACTTTTCTGCTGTTTCATTTAAGTATTTTTGTATTTTATTTATTTTTCGATTTGTCTACTTATTTACTGGCAACGCTATTTGTTTATATATATCGTAAGCACTTTCTAGGGTTCATTCTTTCTTTCCTTGCTTACGTTTTCTTTCTCCTTTATTCCCTCAATTCTTGGTTTATCTCTTTTTTTCCCTACAATACTCAACACGAATGATAATATCTTTTTTTCCTTGCTCCCTCTTAGTGTTGTGTAACGCGTACCACCAATAAAATGCTGAATATTATGTAACATCCTGTACCGAAGAGACGAATTTTCTAGCATCGGTAACTGGCCACGCACACACACACACACACAGGCACGCACGCACACACACACACACACACACACACACACACTCTCTCTCTCTCTCTCTCTCTCTCTCTCTCTCTCTCTCTCTCTCTCTCTAAAAACCAACGACACCACCACAATCTCACATTTTCTACACAATACACGAGTTTGAATCACTTATAACAGTAAAATATAAAACCGATTCGCAAAATTTTGACATCTGAAAAGAAAGCGAGAAAGCAACAGGTGTGCTTTCTCTCTCTCTCTCTCTCTCTCTCTCTCTCTCTCTCTCTCTCTCTCTCTCTCTCTCTCTCTCTCTACACCACATAACAGCTACATAATGAGAGTCAACACCCCCAACACCCCGGCGCCAATGATATCAGGCATCCACGTCACGACTTCACCAAACTTGAGTGGAAAGATAAATAGATAAAAGAAAACGTTGGTAATTTGCTTACCTGGTGTACCTTGCCAGATGTTTCCAGGCAGTATACATGGCGGTGGTGTAGTGGTATTGGTGTATGGAAGGCTATGTGTAGAACGTAAGAAGTGTTCGGCACAGCGCGGCAAACAGCTTGGGATCACCACCGTCACTCCCACCTGTCGGGATGACCTGCAGTTGCCAGTTATCTTCTATCCAAACCCTTATTAACTTCAGTTTAAACACCGAAAAAATGACCTTTATTCTATCCCTTATATTATTTTTACATATAATATTATTTTCTGTGGTTTATGGGTCTGAATAAGTTTAGTAGAGCATTCAATCCTAAGTTTGTAGGATTTAATACCTTTTGTCACCTATCGGTGAGTGTCTGAACCCCCGACTATCGCACGTAATGGAAAGGAACGATACTTTATCCCTACCAAACATTATGACCCGTGTTCTGAAATCCTTTACCTTCACCACGATCATTTTCAAAGGCCATAGACATGATCACCTGGGTTTTGTCTTGCTATTATAGTAAAACATTATTAATCTATCACTAAAACCGTAAAAACACTCAAAACTCGTGTCACCTCAACTAGACCGTGAAATGACACGTTACTTATCCATGCTAGCCATATGCTGACTAACTAACTGACAGGATAACAGAGTACGGCCTGAAACCTTCGAAAAGACAATAAGAAGAGACTAGGTTACAAAAGAATGCAGAAGGAAGGCAGCGCGGTCAGCGAGATGAAGAGATGGGACGCGAGGAAGCGCAGGGCGAGGGAGGAAAGGAAGGCGTGGGTGTACCGGGAGGGGAGGTAGAGGGGGCACAAGGAGGGTACAAGGACACACCTGGCCTACGTGACTTAACTGAATTTGCGACCACAATGCAGTAGGATGACGTGTGCAAGTTTATAAATCTGTATAATCTTTCCTTGTTCTCTGACAAGTTACCTTACGTCTTCAGGAGCTTCGGAATGAATGTCTTAAGAATTAATGTCTTATGTCTATCTCTAAGGTCCCGAGGAAAAAAAAAGGTCCTACAGATTGCTATTTATAGAATGTCTATTTTTTTTTTATGAATTCATCCATAACATGCTCCACTATGCTCCTTTTGTATTGAGTATATTCCTTTAAAAATTAGTTTTGCACCAAGTTAGTTCATCCCCCCTATCTCTCCTCTCTCTCTCTGACACCAAACTTTTCTCACAAACACTTGATGATCTATTTTCCATGCTGTTCATCCCCTTCTATCTCCTTACTTCCTTTTCTAGCTCTGTTTTCATCCATTATAACATTAACATAACATTTCCTGGGATTAGAGTTTGAGGCCATTTAGTATTCCCAGTGTGAAAGATGTGTGTGGTGGCTTGTTTGGGCCACTCTCAGTAGGACTCCTGGCCTGAGACACACGAGAGTATATTCAGTGAGTTAAAAAATAAATGAGAAACCAAAATGTCTTCTTCCAAATCCCACTGGGGAAAAATAAATAAAACTATGGCATCTATGCATCTTTCTATCTATCTATATCTGACAGAGGTGCCTCCATTCATTCCTGTCCTTGCATATTCTAATTGTCACTCTCTTAACATTTCATCTTATCAACTCCTCTCCTCTAACTTGACTTTACAGCCTCTTTCTTCACTGCAGTGTTGTACTTCTTGCTATCTTTACCAATATTTTCAGGCACCTCAGTGGGTTTTTTTTCCTTCCTTTTTGTTGCCGTAGCCCAGTGTCCCTCTTACATAAAGGAAAAAATCTTCAGTCTTCCCTTCACATAATGGGTGAAGACAAATCATTTCAAGTGTAATTCATATTTTATTACAAAAGCTTATAGAGGAAGTCCTAGCGTCCTCGGTCTTGTAAACCAATTTCACAAGAGTTACAAAATTGAATTTGTCCCAATAAACACACATCTTTCTTGAGGAGATAAACTCTGGCCTATCACAGGTAACCAAAGCTATTCCTCACACACACGCACACATACACACACACACACACACTGAGATGGCACCATGTGGTAAGTACTGACAGGACTGATGGTGGGATGGTCTGATCATCTATGTACAAAGGCAGAGTGAGACGACCAAGGTCCACATTCAGAAACACTTTGCTCTCTCACCATGACTATTTTCAAAGGCCACAGAGATGATCAGCTGGGTTCTCAAGAGTGGGTCTCCTGTTAATAAAGTAGAAATCTCGTTAATCTGTCACCAGAACCATAAAACACCCTTAAAAATCTGCGTATCTTCAACTAGAGCCTTTTGAAAGTAGTGGAGGTGCAATGCAGAAGTGTTCAAAATACAGTCCTTAGATTAGGAGAATGCACTGTTGAGATTTGTGGCCTGGTGGAGTAAGCAATGGCTGGGATAAACTACTGATACAAGAACCTGGATGTGGAGGAACCCTTGGCAGATCTTTGAGTGACAGATTTGAATAAGTAATGATTCCACAAGACCACAAAAATCATCCTGCTAGTCTGAGAGATGGCCAAGAGTTTAAAATAATATGGTACTTCACATGGATTCCTACACATCATAACAGCATATAGGTAAATATTCCCTCCCAATATCTATGTCCCATGACAAAATGGAGAGACATGGCACCTACATACACACACACACACACACACACACACACATGCCCTCATATCTTAGCCTCTAGAGGGAGAGAACTGATCCTTACTAATATACACTCACATATAAAAATTTCCAAGGTTTAGAACAAGCAACATATTCAAGAGATCATAAACAAGGATACAAGAACAACATGTACTTCATCTATGTGCAGCCAGTGTGGCAGTCGGATACAGGACTTGTTTAAACTCACAGTGGTTGTAATGAAATGGTTTTGTCCTGAGCAGAGGCAACTGAGAGTAACTAGCTTATGTTTGTCCACTATTAAAAAAAGCTACTAGGATTATTTTTCTAAGGGTTATTCATTGAACTCTGAACTGTATGCATGGCTTAGTTGTGTCCTGAGCAGAAGCAACCAAGAGTGACTTATGACTTATGTTTGTTCTCTACTAAAAGCTACTGGGATTATTTTTTAAGAATTATCAGATGAACTGTAAGCAATGCTCTTTGTACTGTGTCATTTTCACTTAAGATTCAAGTGTTCATGTGTGACACTGGTGTGGTCATTACTTGTGACTACTACCATCACTTGTCAGACGTGTATAAAAATTGAGAGCATTAAAGAGAATAATTGTCAAGTCAACTTCTGTAATATTAAAGAAATCACCTCTACTTGTACCTGTTCTAATGCTACCCATGTATTTACAGCTCCCAAACAAGAAGCTCCCATCCCGGCTGACTACACGCAGAATCACCTTGGCCGTAGCGGAATGTTCGGACTCAATCATCAGCATCATCAAACTGCCCGGTCTCCATGGCCTCCTCTGTGTCAATGTCTGCCTCTTGCTCAAGGTGGTTGGGGGCACTGGTCCTGCTCCCAACTCTGGCCATGTCATCCACTCCTGAAGGCATTACAAAACATCATTTCATTTACCACCATTACTTTTTCTTTTCTTCCAAGCTGTGCGGCAATACTTTCTCTTCTCCATCAGGGGCCAAGGGGTGAGACAGTGTGTGAATGAGTGTGAGTGTGAAAAATCTGCCTTGTCTTTGTCATTCCTCTATTTTGGAGGATACAGCCTTGGTATGTACGTATGGATGTATTTTATATCATGGAGTTAAGTGTTAGATGTCTCTACTCTCAACTCGTCCATTCCTGGCATTACAAAACATCAACATCTCCATCACTATCATCTTATCTAACATCCTTATTTCCATTAACAGAGTTGGATGGCTTATGAGGCTGGGCAGCATCAAACATTGTTACCACTGTAAGATCCTGCAATACAGTGACTAGTATGTTGCTTAGTAGGCAGTGTAGTTTATTAGTAAAAAGTTAAATCTTTACTCCATACTGTAATAAATGCCTGGTGGTGAAATAAAACTATCATTATTGTGTTTCACTTCTCTTTTCTACTGGGGACCAACAAGCTTAGTGTGTGTGTGTGTGTGTGTGTGTGTGTGTGTGTGTGTGTGTGTGTGTGTGTGTGTGTGTGTGTGTGTGTGTGTGTGTGTGTGTGTGTGTGTGTGTGTGTGTGTGTGTGTGTGGTGCCTTGTCTGGGCCACCCTGTGTGAGATTGCTGGCCTGGTACAGAGACAGACAGATCATTCTTATCATCTCTCGTACTTCCTTCAAAAGTTAACGGATAATATTCAATCTGTGGAGAGCTAATGCTTATTTCACCAGTTATCACAGTTATCACACATGAGGCATAGCAGCTAAAGTCTTACCTTCCATGTCGTCTTCATAGGGCACATGGTAGCCATTCTCACTTACTTCATACTCGCCCTCATCAAAGTTTTCCTCATCATCTGTAAGGCAATATCAAGTAAAGATTAACAAACTATTATCATCATTTTTTTCAATGCCCTTTTTCCCTTTCACTCATATTTTCACATTCATATTCTTCCTCATCAAAACGTTGCTCATCTGTAAAAGAATTTTGGGTAACGATTAATAAACACACATCATTCACACTCTTAGCCACGTCAGGAGAGGGACAGTCTCGTGGCACACCGCAATCCATCCCAGGAGCTCAGACACCACACAACTAGCCACTCACATCCACTGCAAGGCCTGACAGCATACAAGGATCTCTAAACTACATAAAAAAATAAAGTGTAAACTAAGCTAATGAGAGAGAGAGAGAGAGAGAGAGAGAGAGAGAGAGAGAGAGAGAGAGAGAGAGAGAGAGAGAGAGAGAGAGAGAGAGAGAGAGAGAGAGAGAGAGAGAGAGAGAGAGAGAGAGAGAGAGAGAGAGAGAGAGAGAGAGAGAGAGAGAGAGAGATTCCTTGTTACCTTCTGGCCACGCATCGTCATCAGACTGGTCCTGGGGGTCGGGGTGCAGCGCCTGGCACTCATTCAAGGCTTGGTACATCGGCTCCAGGGACATGGGGTCTGTCGGGATGAATTTCAGCTCCGTGCAAGCCGTCTCCTCGTCGTCCTCATCGTCCGAGTCTGTTCCTGTTGTGATGTTTGGTGTGCCAGCTGAAATGAAGGTTTGTGTACAGAAAATGAGAGTACATAAACTACTACTATAAAAATTAGGGGAAAAACTTATTTACACAAAAGATATCTAGAAATAGCCAGAAAATTTACAGTTTGTTTGCAAAGGTAATGATTAATTTAATCTGTTTATAAAGGCGACGAATAACAAATAAAGCCGCCAAATTACTGTTCATTACACAACAAAAACATCTACAAAATATACCAATTAAAAAAAACAAACATAGAAATATATGCAAAAAAGTCCAGAAATTGTCACAGTCTGCTTCTAAAGGTGAATAAAAACAAATAAAATCTGCATCACAAAGTGTTACCCCAGGGCAGGTTGATGGTGGTGTCAACAATGAGGCAGAGGCACGGCTGATTCTGGTTGGATGTGTCTCGGCTCACAGCATGGATGGCGATGTGTGGGTACGCCAGGGAGAGAGTGTGTTGCTCCGAGCCATCCTTCACCCACGACACATGGCTGGCGGGGAAAGTGATGTAGAATGCTATGTATATGTGTATATTATTTATAATTGAAATAGCATTAGTGTTTTCAATCTTCTGTGAGATGGGTTCCACACTTCCTCAGCCAGCCCAGGGTATAAGAGATTCAGACAGCAACTTTACCCAATTCAAATAATCTAGAATGACTCAAAGGAACCAACAAGTGTCATACCATCATCAGAAAGTCAGAGGATTAAACATAAACAAAGTATACACAAAACAGGCACTAAGGTTCACCTCTTGTACCTCTCACTTAAGTCATCTGTGCTCTCTGGTAACTAAAAAAGGGTAACAAATATCATAACACCACCAGACTGTCAAAGGATTAAACACAAGACATAAGTAATACATTTGACTCTCACGTCAGCCTCTGCAGCCTTACTTATCCCAGCTCAAGCCACCTCAAGTCACCTATAGGAACTAATAAGCCTTATGTCAACACTGGGCACTCAAGTCATTACACACAAACAAGATACACATTGAAGAATCACCCACAAAGTCACCACTCATTTGTACCACTCATTTCTGTCTCTGCATTCAATTTTAAGCCACTCAAAAGAACTAACAATCCATATACCATCATTAGACACTCAAGGGATTAAACTCATGAAATAAACAAGGCAAACACATCGTTACCTCGTTTCTCTTATTCTAGCCGCCTCCCATATGTTGCTTTACGCACTTTTCCCACCTAAGAACTAACAAGCTTCATAGTGTCTTTAATTACTCAAGGAATCAAGCACAAGTAAAATACACACCAAAGTCACCAATTCTCACCTCTCAGCAATGTACAGAGTGCCCGGACCATACAGTTCCTCGTGTATCCACAGCTTGGTATTCTCCTGACGGTGCTTGATTCCCTCCACTGGGGGCGGCAGGTTCAGGAGCAGCATGTCTCTGGAGCTAAATGAGGCTGGTAATGCTTAAATGAGGCCTAAAATTGGTTATGTGGCGTGAAGGAGCTACAAGAGGCTGGACGCCATGTGTGTGATGTGTTTCCCGGGAAAATTTTCTATACGTGGTGGCAACTTCGGTCTGTGAGATGTAGGATGCCTGCCAAACTTACGACTGACGCCAGATTTAAATGGCCCGTATCCTGAAACGCTTTGCTCTCTCACCACGAGTATTTTCAAAGGCCACAGACATGATTGGCCGGGTTCTCAAGACTGTTCCACCTGTTCATAATGTAAAAATGTCTGTCTGTCATTAGAACCAGGATCGTTTTTTGTTGTATGTGAACTACGTGGCTGCATAGTGCCACCGAGGTCACCAGGGACCACAAGCTGCCATTATTAGTATTATTATTATTATTATTATTAAAATGTGCTGATTATCGACAGTTCCAATGAAATTCTGATTAATTTCCAGATATTCAGGTATTTTTATGAATTTTGCTAAGTTCTGAAATTTGGTGAAGGATTGTAGAACGTTTCATTTGTATGTGTGGTGCTTTGCTTAGCCCGTGCAAGCTGCTTGTAGCTGAGGCTCTACGCGGCGTCTCCGTGTCAGGCTCAGGCCGCTCAGCCCATCAGTCTGTGGCGACCGATGAACGTATCGACCAAGGATGTAGAATTCTTGGTGGCGACTAATAAGATAAACGCTCACAGAGCAATGGTAAAACATTCTTGGTGTTATCTCCTGTGGTAATTTATATATTTTTTTTCCGTGGACACCTTTATTCGATTTTTTTCTACATATATTTTAATACTTCTAGAAATAATACCTTCACATATAGCATATAATATGGAGGGCGTATTTCACATGTTAATTTTGAGGGTAATTTTTATAGTATGTGCCTTTTAGTTTTCGCTTTCTCTCACGACACAAAGACTGTGTCGTTCTTTTCATGGGCAAACTATGGTACCTAGTCTCAAGTTGAGTGATCTCGCAAATTTCCCACATTTTCTCTTTTGTCTGTTATATTTGCGAACTTAGTAATTTCGAAATAAGGTGTGTGCCTTAAAAGGGCACTGCTACTGTATCATGTGTATAATCATGTTGAAGAAGGTAGGCTAACATATTTACGAAGTATTTTTTTTTTTCCTCTTAAAGTCCACCAGATGAAACATTTAAATGTGAAGAGAGAGGAGAGAGAGAGAGAGAGATGAGAGAGAGAGAGAGAGAGAGAGAGAGAGAGAGAGAGAGGAGAGGAGAGAGAGAGGAGAGAGAGAGAGAGAGAGAGAGAGAGAGAGAGAGAGAGAGAGAGAGAGAGAGAGAGAGAGAGAGAGAGTTTGTCTGACATAGTCCTACCCAGAGCTGTCTACAGTTAACAGCTGAGGGAAGAACCTTGATACAAAGAGCTATATCGAATTAATCTTACTTATCTAGAAACTTGAAACATCATAAACTTTTCTATAAATTTATTTGTTGTAAAATAAAGGCACAATTCTGTTTCTTGTGCATATATAACAAAAACTTGAGGAATTCACTGATCAAGAGTTTTCCAATTTTACTTAGAAACCTGAAACATTAACTTTTTGGAAACTGATTTATACTGTAAGATAAAAATTCACACTTCTTTTTCCTGTGCTATATAACAACAGAAACCTCAGGAATGAACTGATTAAGACTTTTCAATTATGATCCATGCACATATAATTATTCTTCCTCCCTCATAAGGAGTGTTTTAAAAGGCCACAGACACACATAAGTTAGGATCCTAAGGGTGTTTCTTTCTATCTGTGCACAAGGCTGAAAAATCCCATATGTGCAATCCCATACAAAACACATTCAAATCATACCACCCTTACTACACAGCCTTCACCACCACACCACACCACACCATAGTTTACATAAGGTGCATTCAGCGGTGTATCCCAAAGACTCATTAGTTACTCACGTGAAGTAAACACACAGGTACAGCAAAACATTTCCCTTTCTCGATCCTTGAAGGGCAAAGGAAGAAGGAACAGATCATTATCTATTTTTCCCGTATGACTGGCTGGGATGCTCCTATTATAAACTTATTAAAGATTGGTTGGGGGACTGGATGTAAAAACGGAAAAGAGAAAAAGTGTAATATGAACCTGAAATATGGTTCTAAATCCTTCTTCCACTCCAGCCCAAACTGGTGTTAGGTGAGATCAGGCATTCCAATTTGGGTCTGAATTCTGGAAAGACAGGAAGAAACACACTCTTAGAATGAGGCAATGCAGTAATACCTAAGTATACTTCTGCCAAACTGAGACAGAAGCAAGCAATTTTAAGACAAGATAATGCAGTGATAGTTCAACCTACATCTCCAAGTCTAAGGCAAATGCAACAGGATTTTAGGACATGTTCAAGGCAAGCAATACATTCCCCCTCTTACCAAAAGTTACTGTAATGAACAAGTGCATTACATACATATTTTAATACTCACAAAAACAACTACATCCCCACATACCTTTTAAAATGAACCCTTCCAATTTTTTGTTCTCCTGACAATAAAGCTACAATAAGCAGTAAACACAGCACTGGTAATACATACCTCTGCCTGGTTCTGAGGCTTCAGGAAGCTTCTGATGTCTGGAGCGGCAGCAGACTGTGGTGGAAGAGAGACAGCAGGCATGTTTCAAAATAACCAGAAAAAAAGATATACACAGACAAGAGATATGTAATTATGTTCGTGAGAGATAGCACATATAAGAAACATACACAATTATGTATATTCAGATAAGAGATACACCATAAACAAGGGAGATATGTAATTTTCAGTATATCCAAATGACTGAAAGCATATATATACAAGAAAGATATAGAATTCTCCCAGATCTAAGATAAGAGATTAATAGCTTGCATCATGCATCTAATTCTTGATCAACATATTCAATACAGAAAACACAAACATAAAGACTGAAGACAGCAAGGTACTGTATATCAAAATTGCCAAGATGAACTTAAGGATTCCCGCTGGGTGACTAGTTATCTTTAATTAATTTTCATGGAGGAACTGCCTACTTTTCTTGGAGATTCCTGCTTGCCTGTGTTGTGTAGAAAGTCCCTGATATCTGGTTCAGCCGCACACTGTGAGGGAAGATGAGAAAGAAAAGTTATGCAGTAAGCTCCAATGAAAAATAAGTTAAACACATAAGTTTGGCTTGGCTACAGACTAAGAAGGAACATGATAAAGAACACACTGATACTTTAACCAAAAATAAGTAGATACACAGATAAAACATAAGACAGCAAGACATACATTGACACAAATATATAAAGATACACACACACTCTTCTTTTTTATGCAAGAGGGGTACTGGCCATGGTCTGTAAAAATGTATATAAAAAAAAATCCTCACTGAGGTGCCAAAAAGGATTATCCAAAATTGAAAGAATGCCTCGAAATGCCCCTCTTGAAAGAATTCCAGTCTTAGGTTGGGGAAATACAGAAGCAGGCAGGGGGCTCCAAAGTTTACCTGTGATAAGGATGAAAGATTGAGAATGCTAGTAACTCTTGCGTTAGATTAACTCTTACATCAGGTTAACTAACACAATATATTCATAACTTTTATTTATACAGCAAAGAGTAATAAAGGACACACACACAAGCACACACACAGTGAGAGAGAGAGGGTGCTCCATACCTTCTGATACGACGTCTTAGCCTCGTTGAGCTGGTCATTAGAAAGCCCCACCTTCCCCAGCACCTCCAACTTGTTCTGTATCAGCGGCCAGATGTGGTCATCTGCCGTCGTTCTGGCCACCAAATACTGCACCATCACACTGTCCTCCTGCCCTATCCTGTGTGCTCGGTCCTCAGCCTGCACTAAAATCTGAATAAAGTGCTTCATTAGTCTACAAAAAAAATGGTGGTTCTGAATGTGGACAGGGGACAAGGTAAACAGAACAGGTAGGACTCCATAAGAGATGACATGAGAGGAAGATAGGCAGAAGACAACAACAATTCTATACAGTGAGGAGAAATACTGCAGAAGAAACAGGAAGAAGAAATACTGTGTTATATCGCCACATCTTCTAACTTTCACATCCTTTACTCTATCACAACTGGTACCACCCACCCCGGGATTCCAGTACAGCTCGGCAAATATGACAAGCTGGGCGGCAGTGAGGGTGAGGCCAGTGTTTGCTGCAGTGATGGACAGAACTGCCACCTTCACCTCCTCCTGGTTCTGGAACTTGGAGGTGCGGGCCATCCTCTCCTCAGCTGACGTATTTCCATCAATGCGGATATACCTGTTAATAGCAAGACATGGGTGAGGGGAACTTGTGTCCCAATACCTTACTCTCCAGGTTGTCTTATGAGGATATCTGGCCATCCTCTTCTCAGCAGTTGTCCATCAATACAGATGAATCTGTGAGGATGCTTGATAAAAACTGAATCAAGCACTCTGGAACACTCACCCTTGCTCTTCCTTTTATCATAATCAACACAAAAACAAGGTTTGTATGACATTCACTTAAAAAAAAAAAGTGTACAGCACTGGGTTGTGCCAAAGATAAAACATTATGAAAAATTCAATTAAACTTACTACTTGATGTTGTGTTAAACTGAATTCATGTAAAGAAACTTGTGTAAACCAAGAGTCACTTGCAGCCACAGTGTTGCCGGCACCACCACCAGGCACACTGTGAACTGCACAGCACTCCCACTACTTACTTGGTCTTGGTCTCCTCGCACAGGGAGCAGATGGTACTCAGCATCACCATGTGGTGGGCGAACACGAGGAACTTCTTGTCAGACTCCAGCACCTCCCTCAGGTACTCCCTGCACACCATCAACATCCATCAGAGGTAGAAGTACTTGTGGCAAGCTCAGGTGCTCATACATTATCCTTCCCAAGTCCTAATGGTAAACCCTGGTGCTCATTTACCCTTTAAAAATCCTAATGGCAAACTCTGGTACTCATTCATTATCCTTCTTAAATCATAATGGCAAATCTTGGTGCTCATTCATTATGCTTCTCATTAAATAACAAGACATATTAATATTAGCTCCCTTTTTTTTTTAATACAAGATGGATACTGGCCAAGGGTAACACAAATTTATGAAAGAAAGAGCCCACTTTTCTTTCTTTTCCGGTTCATTTTCACTACATAACAAGATATATCAATTTCCTTCTTTTTTATGTAAGAAGGGGTACTGACCTAAGGTAACAAAAATTTATATATAAAAAAAAAGGTCCTGTTTTTCTCTTTTTTGCTGTCAGAGACACCTTAATTAATTTTAGTAAAGTTCACAGTACATTTCACTAAGTAAACAACAATAGTTTCCTGTGGTGCCATTTCCAGGTTCAGTTCTCTCACACACACATTAACTCAAGGAACGAGAGCAACAAATACCTCAGACGACAGCTGGGAGAAAATATGAGAAAAGTTGAAAAATTGTACACTCATAACTTGTACATTCTCCTTCCCTCCCAGCATAAATATAAATAAGAAATAAAGAATAAAAATCAGTACATTCACAACTTGCAGCTACTCCACTCCCAATACACCTCATCATTACTCACCGCACTGCATTTGCCTTCATCTCAGCAGTCTTGGCAAACATCTGCAGGCAGTCACCACTCTCCACCCGTGACAAGCTCTGAATCTTGTGACCCATGCCTTCAAAGATCTTCTTGTTCTTGATGAGTCCTGGATCCAGCACCACAGTCATTCTGGAACAAGGAATGTAACACTGTCAGACATTGACACCATCAAGCAACTTTTTTCTTTTATGTGAGAGGGACACTGGTCAAGGACAACAAAAATCTGAAAAAAAAAAAAAAAAAAAAAAAAAAAGGTGCACTGAGTCAGAGAAAGGAGGAAATATAGAAGCAGGCCTGGAGTTTTTACCTAAATGTTCACAAGTTTGAGGAACAATGTATCAGTGGTGATTACAAGTCTACTCATTACGTTGGAGAGTTACTCACAAACACACCACAGTCATTCTGCAACAAGGAACAACACTGCAGACACACACAGATGCCAGCAACTTTACCTAAATGTTCATGAGTATGAGGAACAATGCATCAAGAGTGACTGCAACTCTGCTCATTACTTTGGAGGAGTTACCCACTTACAGACATCTTAGCCGTAACGGGTTCCAGGAATCTGAGGCCAGTTATGCTTGCTGTTCACAGAAAAGCTGAAAACAGGTGAACTGCAGGCAATGATGGTTTATGAGCCAATAACTGAAGGTAGTCTCTTCCCTTTACACTATTCTTTTCTTTCATTCATTTCTTTTCCTTTGTTATAAATCAGATGTTTCCTTTTCTTATCCTCCTTGCTGGCCTAAACTTTACATCACTTTCATCACCCAATAACTAAAGATAACCTCCTTTCTTTACATTTTTCTTTTTTCTCCGCAGACATTATCCCTTCTTATCCTCCTTACTGTCTAACTTTGCACCAATTTTATAATCTTTCCTAGTAACTTCTCCTAGCCTTCTATTCTCCTCCTCAGTAGCTTCCTCACATCTAGCTACAGTCTGTTCACATTACCTCTGTTTGGGAGGCAGCTGAGAGAGAACTTCTGACTTGAGCCTTCGTATCAGTACACAGGACTGCAGGATGATCTGTAGCTCCTCTGTATTGCTGCTGCCTCGGAACGTCCAGCCCCACGCCTCTTTCCTCCCTTCACAGTACCGAACTCCAAAATCATGGAAGCTAAACGGAAGATAAAATGCCTCAGGTGCTTTCCAAATCAAACTGCATATGATGACATGGAGCTTTTAAAAGATTAGACAAATTTATGGATAAGGATGACTGGTGGAGAGAGGTAAGTATGTTTTGTACAAGGACTGCTGTGTGTATGTATGTCTGATGGCTTCTTGCACTTTGCCTTATGTTATGTGACAAATGTATCTTCGATTGTATATGGACAGAATATACCTAGCTAAAACAGGTTGAATGCACTTATACTCTCACTCAATAATACACAGATCAAAATCACTCATAAAAACAAATATGCACACAATGATTACCTTTATTCCAAGCAACCAATAAAATAAAGCACCAAAAACAAAACCTCTCTTTAAATAAGAAAGATATCAGACACTGCATAAGGGGTAAGGTGGTGATGGAGATTTAAACAATAATGATGTTAGAAGCTAGATATTGGACAGGGAAGTAGTGACAGATAGAAAGGGAAGAGAAGACAAAGCTGGTTCTCTTGAAGGCACCAAGACTCACTGAGGGAACAGCGAAGGGTCAATGCCGCTGATCTGTGTGTACAGCTCCAAGGGTCTGGACATTGCCGGCGTGCCAGTCAGCATGATGACACGCTTCAGCTTCTTCATGAGTGGAGCAGCGGCCTTGTAGCGCGCTGACTTGTAGCTCTTGATCATGTGAGACTCATCCTGAATGTTGTGACAGAGAGTAAAGTATGTGGTTAGAAGTAAAAAGGTACATCTACTCCTATCCACATAATCAAATGGCAAGGGAACAGACTGAGAGAAAGTAATAAAAATAAGACAATAAAAGAAAGTACATAAAAATGGACAGCTAAAAGCTCGACTCACAAAGATGACGACCCCAAAGTTGTGGTGCAGCATGAGCTCAGCCTTGCGGGAGAGGAGGTCATAGGTGGTCACCACCACCTTGGCTTCCCGGAAGTTGTCACCCCCAGTGCTCATGACCTGCACGTCTTGTCCACTCACTGAGCTCACCCACCGCAGGATGCTCTCCTCCCACGAGTACCTGGCCAACACACACACAGACACACACAGATTATATACTGATAGATATTACAGTAACCTAACCTAACCTGACCTGAATTGGGACACACACACACACACACACACACACACACACACACACACACACACACACACACACACACACACACACACACATACACACACACACACACACATACACACACACAGTAAATACAAGGCCATCACAAGGCAGCCAACACCCTCACCTCATGGAGGAGGGTGTGACCACTAGCAGTGGCCACTCAGAGCGGTAGTGACAAGCAATGCCCAGTGCCTGGATGGTCTTGCCCAGCCCCATGTCATCCGCCAGCATCACCCGGCCACCAAGACTGATGCCAAACCTGCAACACAAACCATTTCACTGTCATATTAATCCCACAACACAAGAATTTAACTGAACTCCATTTGCTAATCCTGCAACATGTTATATAAACCAATACATTTTCTGCTGCAATATTAACCCGCAACACAAAAAATTTAACTGCATTCCATCTACCAATCCTGCGACACAATTACTTCAGTGTTAAATTAAGCCACCAATACATTTTTCACTGTAATATTAACTCTGCAACACTAGAATTTCACTGCACTTCATTTACTAATCCTGCAGTACAATGATTTCACTGTTTTATGAACCCACCAATATATTTTTCACTGTAAATTTAACCCTGCAACACAAGAATTTCATTGCACTTCATTTACTAATCCTGCAACACAAAGATTTCACTGCACTGCTTTATTAACTCTGCAGCACAATTTCCACTGAATTTCTAACCTGCCAATACAAATTCTACTGCAATATTAACCCTGGAACACGTTTTACATTGCAATACTAATTCTGTAACACAAGCATTTAACTGCAACATTAGCCCTGCAACACAAAGATTTCATTGCCATGTCAACCCTCGCAACACACACACACACACACACACACACCATAATCCTTTCGCTGGAAAACTTAAAAACTCGCTTATACTTTCCTGACAAAACCTTGAACCATTCACGCTAATTCTTAACACTAATTCTGGCTTACAACTGCACCTCCTTTCACTATCACTGCACAAGACCCTTCCTACCGTCAATTATCAAACTACACACGCACAGTACACGCCCTTGACACACACACACACACACACACACACAGAGGCGGAGGTCATGTTGAAGGGGGTATATTTAGAAATGAAAAACGGTGTAAGTCTCACTACACTGTCCACGGCTGCCTCGAGTTGATAAAGTGAAACGTGGTGTGAAGGACTGCCAGCCAACACGATACTCGGGTACACATACGCCCCTGTACGTCTTTGTCGCCTCACATCCTTCCCACTAGCCAATATCCAAGTTACTTATCTTTCAGTGTTTTTAGTATCATTTCCATACCTCTTAATCCACTGTAACTTCTCTTGAACCTATTTTCCACCCATCCCATTCACCTCTGCTTTCCAAAGGCTCTAGATGAAGTGACACGGGTTTTCAATGGCGTTTTTACGTTTCTAGTGACAGATTAACAAAATGACATTATGTTCTGGTATCTTACTCCA
>NC_087169.1:21903641-21943641 GCF_035594125.1 Scylla paramamosain | reverse complement strand
CTCTCTCTCTCTCTCTCTCTCTCTCTCTCTCTCTCTCTCTCTCTCTCTCTCTCTCTCTCTCTCTCCACGACTATTTTCAAAGGCCACAGAGATGAATAACCACTTTTCAAGGCTGTTTCCCCTTTTACTAGTATCGAAATCTCGTTAATCTGTCCTAGAACCGCAAAGAAAAACATCCCTGAAAACCCGTGTCACTTCAACTAGACCCTTTGAAAAGTAGCGGAGGTGTGACGCGGCTAACTCAGAATATTACCAAAGCTGCAGCAGTCCCTATGTTCTATTCCTGATCCCCTGCCTCGCCAGCACACACAAACGACCACCAGAGGACAACGTGACCAGCAGTTTAGGGCGTCTGACTCTCCACCGGCGTAAGGAGAGGAGCGGCAGCCTACCGGAGAAGCGAGCTAACTTCAGAAGGAATGGAGATGCTGCGGGGGAGGTTGCAGAAGTGCGAGGCGCAGCTAATGTGGACAAGGCTAATTTCGTGCCCTTCCAGCGGGTTTTGCATCGACGAAGGAAGACGTCACTGCCACAAGCCTCGCCTCTACCTGAGCCACGCCGCTACAGGTGAGGACAGTGGTAGTAGTAGTAGTAGTAGTAGTAGTAGTAGTAGTAGTAGTAGTAGTAGTAGTAGTAGGGAAAGACAGGAAGGAAGAGATGGATAAATTTTAGCGTATTTCGGATGTGTGTGTGTGTGTGTGTGTGTGTGTGTGTGTGTGTGTGTGTGTGTGTGTGTGTGTGTGTGTGTGTGTGTGTGTGTGTGTGTGTGTGTGTGTGTGTGTACCTACCCCTCTCACCCCACGACCAAACCTGACCTCATCTCACCTCCCGTCACCTAATCTAACATCACCTCCCCTTCCCTGACCTCACCAAACCTTCTCCCCCAATAAACTTCACCTCACCAGACCTTCCCCAACTAATCTGGCCACCAACACACAGGGACCGCCTCAACTGGGAACACCAGAGGCCAAACGCGCTGCACACTGACTCTCACTACAGCAAGCACGAGGAGGCTAGACGCAGAAGGCAACGCAGACCCCAGAAGAACGACTCTCACTTAAACAACCTCTTCGGGAACCACCGCGCGGAGGAGGAACATAACGGAGAAGTGGAAGGTGGAGGAGGTGGAGAAGGTGGAGGTGTGGAGTCCCCTAGTGGATTAGGAACAGGGCATTCTGATGGAGGTTCTGATGCGGCCTCTATTGCCTCGTCTATTAAACTCCCGCAGATCCATGGCTCTCCTCCCGCAGCTCCAGAGAGTGCAAGATCAGGAAGGACTTCTGCGTTGGCTACTGCGTCCTCCTCCGCCCGAACCAGCAGACTTGAACCTCTTGATTCCTAGCCTCCGTCACTGCCTCCGTCACCGCCTCCGTCACCGCCTCCGTCAAGTTGTGATTCTGAGCTTTCTCCAGTTCCGCCGTACTAATACTGTGATTATTTCTAGTTCCCCTCCGTCAGCGCCTTCTTCGGAGTGTGGTTCTCTAGTTTCTTCTTCGTCATCGCCTCCGTCAAGCTGTGGTTCTGTGGTTTCTTATGCATTATCGCCAAAAAACTTATTCTTTTTAGTTTCACCTCCGTCAGCGTCTTCTGGATAGTTTTTCTTTAGTTTCTCCTCCTTCATCGCCCTCGTCAGGTTTTAGTTTTTATTTTTTCCCTCAATTCTTCATTCTTCCCCACCCCCCTCAAATTATGATTCAGTACTTCTCCGGCAACACCTCCTTCAGAAAATCACTCAACTTGCTCCATCGCCAACACCTCCAGTAACTCTCCTTCGCTCCTCCTTCGTCAGCGCCTCCGTCAGACAAATCCTCTCCTCTCCTCTACACTTCTTACATCCATCAGGCTCCCACCGCACCACAGACCCTCCCTGTGAAGGTCAACGCCCCAGCACGCCTCCTGAAGGGCCGACAGGGGCTACACTTCCCCTCTGAGCCCTAGACACGGAATCTCAAGGTCTCCTATCAGTATCACGCCGGTGTCTCGTATAATTTATTACAAAGATACGTATCTCATAATTGCTCTAGCGAAGGGGGTGAAGGAGGGGTGAAGGAGGTGGAAGAGGCTAAGCAAGTGAAGGAGAACAGGTGGAGACTTAGGAGGGGGCGGTGGAAAAACTGAGGGGTGGAGGAGGTCAGGAGGAGATGAAGGATACAGGAGGTGAAGGGAACTAAGAAAGGGAGCGAAGGAGGCTAAGGAAGGAGTGAAGGATGCCAAGGAAGGATTGAAGGAGGCTACGGAAGGGGAAGGAGGAGGGATAGAAGGAAAGGAAGATATATAAGTATTCGCTAACCCCCTCCTGATCCCACCGGCAGCTTTATCATCGTCTCTTATCGCCGTGTGGGTCCCAAGGGCGTGATACAACACCCCGCACCGCCCACTCGCTCACCCCCGTCAATACTCCCCCACTCCCCCCCTTCCCGCACCTCAGGGAATAGGGAAGGAGAAGGATGAGAAGGGGAGTTAAGAAAAGAAGAAATGGATACGTATACGGTTCAGAATTAAAAAAGTTTCGCTGTTTTATTATCATTTTTTTTTCTATTCATTTGTATATTTATTTTAGCACTTTTTTTTTCTCTCTCTCTCTCTCTCTTCAGCCGATCTATATCAATTCAATTCCTGTGCCAGGCGTCCCACACTCGTCACCTCAGCAAACTCCCGAGCGGCGACCCCAGCAAAACATTTAAGCTCGTATTTTGAAACACCGGCCTCTCTATTCCCACTATCCTCACTACGACTATTTTCAGAGGCCACAGAGATGACCAGCCGGGTTCTCAAGAGTGTTTCTCCTGTTCATAACATAGGAAACTTGTTAATTTGTCACTAAAACGGCAAAAACACCCTTAAAAATCCGTGTAATTTCACCATCACTGTTTTCAAAGGCCATAAAAAATTATTAACCAGGTTCTCAAGAGCGTTTCTCCTATTAATAACATAGGAAACTTGTTAATCTGTCACTAGAAGGGCAAAAACACAATTAAAAACCCGTGTCACTTCAACTAGAGCCTTTTGAAAGTAGTGGAGATGCGATGTACGTGTTTCAAAATATAGTTTCAGAATCTGTCATCACGATCACCAGTCGGCTTCTCAAGGGTGCTTATTTACATTAAAAATACGCAATTCCTATTAAACTATTACCACAATCATAAAAAAAAAAAAAAAACACCTTGAGGCTTCTGATACCTTCCACTATAACCTGGAAATGTTTAGAAGATTCGGTTCGTTTATTGTCACTCGTACTTCTAATCTTCTGAAGAACATCGCCAACATTCATGTATTGATAATATTGCAACTCACCTCCAAATGTTCTTATATACGTCAGTTATTGTGTATGAGATGAATATATTACTACTTCACATTTGTTGTCTCTCTCTCTCTCTCTCTCTCTCTCTCTCTCTCTCTCTCTCTCTCTCTCTCTCTCTCTCTCTCTCTCTCTCTCTCTCTCTCTCTGGCCGCGTGAATAGCAGCCATTAAAACGTACACACGTGGACATCTTTTACACACACACACACACACACACACACACACACACACACACACACACACACGAGGTCATTGCCATCACGAGGTAAAAAAAGAAATGACTCAACAAAACACAAACACGAGAAACTTTACAGGCTGACGGAGTAGCAGAAGGAGAAACAGCGGAAAACAAAGACAGACCATCACTTACTTGACACCCTCCGTCTGGAAGGGCATAAGGGGCGTCCAGCAGCCTCGAGTCCAACCCAAAGAGATCAATGTAATCAGCTGGTACTTTCTTCGCAGCAGCCTCCACAGCCTGCAGAGGGTCAAGATGAGGTAAGGTTACAGGGTGGCATGTAGGTGGGTAGGTGGAGGGAGTTGGAGAGAGTTGGAGAGAGAGAGAGAGGGGACGGGGGAGGGAGGTAAAGAGGGGACGGGAGATGGGAGGAGACACGGGGGAGGGAGGTAGAGAGAGGACAGGGAAGGGGTGGGCGAGTCTGAGGGAGGGAGGGAGGATGAGAAGGAAGAAAAGATGAACGGAATGGATAAATGAATAAGTTAATGAATGAGAGAAAAGAAAGGCAGAAGTGAATAAAGGAAAAGAAAGGCAGAAATGAATAGAGGGAAAACAAAAACGAATGGAATGAAAGAAAGAAAAAAGAAAGAAAGACAGAACAGACTGACTAACATGTCGACAAATCAAATTAAGAAAAAAAAAATAGGAGAAACGAAGAAAAAATCAAAACAAAATAAGATACGCACAAACTCTATTTATTGATTACCACACGCAAGCCTTGCTAAACACACACACACACACACATCCCATACACGTTATTTACTTATTCATTCCTCTTCTGAATAACTTCGTCTCCCGTGCCCTCCCTTTACTCTTAAACCCGGTCCCCTTTATCGACCTCCTCCCTGGCTGTCAATATACGCAAAAAACTGACTGACTGACTGACTGACTGACTGACTGACTGACGGACTGACTGACCAACCAATTTCTCTTCGCTTCCTCTATCTGTCTATCTTCCTATTCTCTATTTATTCATTCATCAATCTTTTCTTCTTTCTATCCTATCTTTAAACTATCTCTGTCCCTCGCTTCATTTATTTATTTATCTATCTATCTATCAATTCATTCATCTAACTCCCGTCCTCTCTCTCTCTCTCTCTCTCTCTCTCTCTCTCTCTCTCTCTCTCTCTCTCTCTCTCTCTCTCAGCCCCGTTGCTAAATGGCGATCGACTAAACTATGCACAGGAAACAAAGAAACACAGTGCATATATTCGTGTTAAATTGTTCCTGTTGGTTTAAATATGCTGAACAAAAACGCGAGAACACACACACACACACACACACACGACCTCTTAGTGTGTGTGTGTGTGTGTGTGTGGGTCGATGCGCTGTAGTACTTCTAAACACACACACACACACACACACACACACACACATTTAAGACATGAATTAGTTTGACGTGATCGAAAGCAGTTATCATGAGAGAGAGAGAGAGAGAGAGAGAGAGAGAGAGAGAGAGAGAGAGAGAGAGAGAGAGAGAGAGAGAGAGAGAGGAGAGAGAGAGAGAGAGAGAGAGAGAGAGAGAGAGAGAGAGAGAGAGAGAGAGAGAGAGAGAGAGAGAGCATGCATTCAGATAACAAATCCACGAAAAAAATAAAGAAAATGCAAAAACAAACACCGTATCTATAACTACCGAGAGAGAGAGAGAGAGAGAGAGAGAGAGAGAGAGAGAGAGAGAGAGAGAGAGAGAGAGAGAGAGAGAGAGAGAGAGAGAGAGAGAACCACAAACCCCAAAAAATCGACCCCAAGCCCCAGTGAGTGTTGAGGTAAACAGAAGCTGGGTTCACTAATACTTGTAATCAACAAACCTAATGATAGAGTCCCACAGTGCTCAGCTCCAAGGCCAAGGAGGAGGAGGAGGGAGGAGGGAGGAGGAGGAGGAGGAGGAGGAGGAGGAGGAGGAGGAGGAGGAGGAGGAGGAGGAAAGATTGGTACATATAATTTAAGTGAGGAAAGAAGGGTTAGAGAGAGAGAGAGAGAGAGAGAGAGAGAGAGAGAGAGAGAGAGAGAGAGAGAGATGAGAGAGAGAGGAGAGAGAGAGAGAGAGGGAGAGAGAGAGAGAGAGAGAGAGAGAGAGAGAGAGAGAGAGAGAGAGAGAGAGAGAGAGTTAAAAATAGCCTGTTTTAATCCCACTTACTCTCTCCCATCACAGCAGGGAAGGTTGGGAGAGACAATGCAATAAAAATAACTTCAATCCCTTGGTCACTTATGTCACTCTGGTTCTGGGCACTTCACATAAACTTAATACTCATGAAGAAAACACGTAACATCATCTAAATACATCGAGAAGTGTTTTTTAATATATGAATAGTTTTTTTCACTCATCTTTAGTTGGCGGCATGAAGATGGACTGTAGGATAATGGAATATGCATCTCCAGTTTCCTCTACAGTGGCCTAAATATCCAAGTTCACCAGTTAGAGAGACATCCTTGAAATATTATGCAACGCGGCCTGTGACACCCATTGCATAAACATAAACACAATAACTCATACAAGACATATCCATAAACACAAGGCCGTAGGAGCAGGGCAAGGAACACTCACCGTCAGGACAAACTGAGGCAAGGGCTGCACCTCCACTTCAGGATGCAGAGGCCTCAGTGCTGCCACCAACTTCCTGTGCTCGCTAATCTGGAAGGTCCATAATTTTTTGTTGTAATCTGTGATGAAGAGAAGACAAGAGATTAGTGTTCTAATATTAGTGCTTTGAAGATTGATAAGTGAGTGGATTGTGGTGAAAAAATATCTTTATCTCTGTAATATTTCAATGGTTAGGTTAGGTTAAGTTAGGTTAGGTTAGGTTAAGTTAGAAGTTCATGAAGCTTAGTGCAGTGTAGATCTGACAAGTGAGAGTATAGCAGTGGTGAGAAAACACAGGTTGACGCACCATAGCTCCTGGAAGTCATAGTTTTGAAGACCTGGATGGTGGCGGCGTGGTACATGGTGGTGCTGGCACGGAAGGTGTTGATGGAGGATAACACGAAGCTGACGGTGACATGTGTGGTGAATTTCGATGCTGCGGGGAAAGAAAGAATTTTCAGCAACATGTATATATCAGTGGATCTCTTGACTGTCTCTGTATCTCCTAATCTTCCTTATCCTTAAAATAAAATACTTCCAAATGATAATACTGTTTTTTATCTCAATATACTGTTTTTTTATATTTTTATATCATTATCCTTGAAGTGACACACTTTTAAACAACACCAACTGGACTTCCAACCTTCATCCACTGCTACAAAAAACAGGACACTAAACTACAGCTTGACTTTCCCTTCTTACCAACTGGATTTACATTCTTGGCATCACTGGTACTGGAAGACGGTTTACTGGTGGGCTGAGTGATGCCTTTCGGAGCAGTGAACACTTGCGGAACATTGCTGCCTTGCTCTCTGGCCCTTCTGAGAGCCTCCTGTCTCTCCTGTGCTTTCCTCTTGTTCTCCTCTATCTTCTTCAGTACACCAGGAGGAAGAGTGGAGGTGGATTTTGGCACTTCAATTCTTGGGTTCTTGGCAGGCGGCCCAGACACTCCCAAGTCACCAGGGTGTGTGGTAGGCTGTGTCTTTGAACTTCCTAATGTTGAGTGATTGCCTCCTGACAAGCTGGATGAAGTGTAAAATTTTGTGGCTCCTACACCTCCTTGTGGGACCGCTGAAGTGGATGAGGTCCTAGATGTGGGGTTAGGAGGGGATGGAATGAAGTTTAGTGATGTTGCTGTGGATTTTGGAGGTCCTGGAGTGCATGGTGGGGTCCCAGAGGTTCCCAGGGCTGCCAGTTTCTGTTTCCTGATCTCCAGTGCCTTCAGCCGGTTCTGCTCAGCTCTCTGCCGCTGACTCTCGCTGAACTGATTCATGGTGCCCCACCACACGTGTCTACCTGTTGGGTGCAAGCGGTGAGGTGAGGGAAATGGGTGTTAATAGTTCCATACTCATTAATGTTATATGTTTTTGCTATTGTATAGCTGAAATATAATACATTTGACTTCATGTAACCGTGAATACAGTACAGCCTACAAATATATAATAGTGGTAGCTAGAATAGTCTAAGTAGTTGTCTGAATAGTGTACGTGGCTGTTAAAATAATGTGGGTACCGGAAGTAACTACTACTACTAATACTACTACTACTGATGCTGCTGCTGCTACTACTACTACTGCTACTACTACTACTACTACTATGTGCGCGTTGGAATGTAGGTGACTTAGTAATGCACGTGGCAGTTGTATAATATTTCAACCTACAACAAACATACAAATCTAAACATCAAAAAAAATCCTGTCATGACAAAACAAGCCGTAAAAATTATATAAAAAAAAACTAATTTTTCATGACCTTCACTCCCACTCACTTCTCGCCTCCTAAAGCACACCAGCCCTTATTAAGGACGTAATTACTCGCAGGTAGACCATTGACAGCTTTACACAGAGTGGAGTGCGTGTACATGTGGAGGGAGTGGGCATGGGAAGAATTATCTGGTGAAATACACGACACAGCTGATCCTTCCTCCCGCCATACTAAGGTTTGTTTTGGTCACGTGACCCTCTCCCTCCCTCCTCCCCCCACTCTCTCTCTCTCTCTCTCTCTCTCTCTCTCTCTCTCTCAAGATATCTTATAGATGAATAAATAAAACTGATAAATAAATAAATAAATAAATAAGGAGATATATAGTTAAGTAAATAATCGTAAAAAATAAATAAATAAACCCCTTCCCACATTCACTAAACAGCATGCCTTTCTATTTAGCCTGCCACTTCTTGCTTTGACTATCAGGATGATTGAAAAGATGACTGGAGAGGAAAAGTCACGAAATTTCGCCTTGGATCACCCATACGTTGGCTGGAAGGAGATATTGGAACAAACGAATTCCAGCGCTAAGACATCACGTGCTTTCCAAGGAGAGGAAGACCCAAGATCAGATGGAAAGATTGCATACGAGATGACATGAGAGGGAAAGGAGCAGGGGCAGGTGACAGGAAACTGGAAGCGGTTCATCAAAAACAGTGACCCCGTATGGAGATGGGCTAATATGAAGAGAGAACATGCTTTCCAAATTACATGTGTCCCTTGTTTGAATTCAGAGCCCTTGATCCAGGGATGCTTGACAATCTCACGTCTTATGAGCTGGTCTACGGCAGGTGTGGTCTTTCTTAGGCGTTCAGAAACCGGGATACGAGGTGAAATATGATCTGGCTGAGCAGGTGCTGTCTTGAGAAGCTCCACAATCCCCGTTTTAATTCTCCTCGGACTGCTGTGAAGGCGCTTTCACCTTTATATCAGTGACAAGCTATAGCATGATGCCTAAGAGATTTGTCTGAGTATGGTAATCACCCAAAAGTGATGATAAGGCCATGAATGCAGCAGTTTGTTAACAAGGGGACTTTATGATGCTTATGTGCCTTACGTGCATGCGGACGTTTTCTTGTATTTCAATACTCATGCTGATGTCAAATTAATTGTCACTACAGGTTAACCACATTAAAGCGAGTAATTGTCATCCTGATCCCTTATAGACGTGACGGCGTCTACAAAGACCAACCACAACTACTCATTCAATTGCACTTTCTCGTTTAGCACTCGACAAAATAAGTCACATAGTACATATATGGCAAATTATAAAAGTACAAAACTGTCACACACTTCAGATACACACAGACAATAAGTAGACCGTAAAAAATAATGATGTGCTGTAAAAATTAAGGCAAACTTTTGATGAGGAACATTAACTACTATTATCATAAATTTTGATGCATCTTGAGTGGGAAATACTCATTTGTCCTACTAATACTATGTGTCTTGAATTACTCTACCATTCCTTCACAAATAAATAGTTTTCTTTCTTACTATCCTTCCTGAAACAATAGCAACAAATCTCTTCTTGCCAGACATCAAATCTTGTACTATCAAACACCAGTATACACCAAGAGCCTCCTTTATCTTGTATTTCCTGGTATTTCTCGCTAGGCAGCCTTCACAAGTTGCTCACCTCAGGAAGCCAGTGCTGCCTGCACCCTGAGAATGAACCCTAGGCCAGCAAAGACACTCAGTAGGGTCACGATGAAGCCCACCGCCTCAAAGATAAAGTGAGGGGCAAATATCTTCCACAGCATGAGGTGTCTGCACAGGACAAATGCTGCTAGTGACGTGCAGAACACCTGGGAAGGAAGCACTGCATGGTTAACTGGCTCCTCCTGACTCATCTATTCTCAGTCATAAGCTGAAGTATTAGTGTTTGTTGTCTGCTCACAGAACACTCTTCCCACCATGGGCTAACAAGGATAGGAGTGTGAATGTGTGGTGCCTTGCCTGGACCACCCTGTGTGTGACTGCCAGCCTGGTATGTATATAAATACATTAGTATTCATGTACTGGTTCAAGGCTGAGTGAGTGAGCTTACCTTGGCTGCCTGAAGGAAGATGTATGAGAGAGCTGTGGACATCAGGGACTCCCTCAGCACATCAGGTTCCTCCACCAGCAGGAATTCTCCCCAGCTTATCTCGTCACCTTCCAGACTGTTGGTGCAACACACATTAGTAAGTGAACACAATGAGAAGTTAGCACAGATGATGAAAGCAAGATGTGACAATGAAGATTTGCTCACCGGCTGCCTTGAAGACTTGGAAAGACAACACTGAGGGCGAAAGGCACCACCACCACCAGCGGGAGAGCCAAGCCAAGCAGGAGGTAGGAATAGGAGTTGAGGCCCACCAGGAGTGCTGGGGCCCAGTTCCCAACACTCTGTGCTCCCTCCACCCCCATAAAGGCAGCAGACCAGCGGAGGGCTGGGAAGGTCAGCTGATGGCCTGTCAAGTAGAAGCCGTGAATGCTGAGAGTGAACCATAGGCACGCTGCCAGCCACCCAGGCCTTGCCAGCTCCTCTGTAGAAGGCAGGCAGTCATGAGTCATCCCAGTGATTGGTAAGCCAACACAACTTTATTGCACATAGATAAATTTAAGGAAATTATCAGATTCACAACAACAGATTAGACAGACATAAAAAAATGGACTTACTTCTATTACAACAAGCAATCTAAAAGTAAAGACAACTATGTTATATAGAGATGAAGGTATTAACCACAAGATGTATGTTTCCTCAGGGATAAATAAGCTAAAACTGAACCTGGAGCAGAACAAATACTTACTCAGGTTATGGCATGTTTTCAACTTCCACAGTGCTTGCAGCAGGAGTGAAGCAGCAGCCACCAGCAACAGCAGCAGGACAGCCCCACTCAGCCCATCCCCAGCCACCAGCACCACCACCAGCACCACCACCACCATGGGGGCTGACAGGCCTATGGCCTATACACAATGGGGATAGTGGGACCCTTGCTGTTCTGCGTCCTGTACTTTTCCATCAAACTCTTGTACAGGTGTGGTATCAAGGTGCTGGGGTTGTCTGACACCGGCGGCTGACTCTTCCTGCCGGGGGCGGGAGGCAGCTCGTATGTGAGGAGTTGCACACAGGCCAGCACGGCCACGTGGACCGCGGTGGCAGCGTATATCACCCGTGGGGGAATGATGTGCCCCCACAAGTCAAAATATATTGAACAAGTCACCCCTTTACAAAATCCCTACACTTCTATATGACGTAAATTTCTTCACTTTCCCTGACACTCTTACAAAGGATATACGTCAATTTAAATGTACGATAATTCTGGTCATCTTTATTTGATTATTCCATTGTGGTGAATCAGACGTGTTTGTGGAAAACAACAAGAATGAACAGCAATAACAAGATAAAGAAAAAAAAAAACCTAACAGTAACAAAGAAAATATGAAAATTAAACAAAATGCGAAGAAAAGAAATTGTAGCTAATATAAATAAGGATGAGCAGTGTACAATAACATGCATATCTCCACATATTCAACCATACATACTTGTATACACCATCTATCTATGCATTTCTGTATATTTCCTTCATCTGTTTCATATTCCCTTTCTTTATTAACTCTCTCTTTAGTCTATCATAACATCAACAAATGGTAACAGTAGCCACTCTGTCTCTCCCAGCTAAGATGGAGGTATTGGAAATGTATTGGGCCAGTGCTGGATGTCCTGGGAATCAAACACTGGCAGGATACTTGCAAAACCCACCTCAAGCATTGGGCTGTAATAAATCCCCTGTCCGTCCTGCTCCCAGAGACAGTCATGGGCTTGTATCAGACTTGCAGACCAATGTCTGCATGCCATTATAATTCCAATGGCGAGATATTGGCACACAACCATCTATTTTTCATTATGGAATTCAAATTTCAAGACAACTTTGGTCCTCCTCACTTCTTCCAGTGTCCACAGCTGCTCCCGTATTGGATGCATCTCTTGCTTTCAAGTGTTAATTATGGCTTTCCATTAATTCCTCACAGAGATACCATGAATATATTACTCAAAACAATGTTTAATTATACACATAAATCTATATATACATATAAGCTTTCCTTGATAACTACTGCATAATAACTGAATCTCAATATAATCTATCCTCAAACATTTGTGGTATGACATTATAAAAAAAAGCAAGATTTGTCTCCAATGAATAATGTTTTAAGAAAAAATAAATAAATACAAATCACATATGCATATTAAAACACACTTCACAGTTCAGTAGTACCTGTATCGGTGGTCTGCCACCCTGTGTGACTCACCAAGAGATCAACCAATTAATAAGGTCATCATTGCATCAAAGTAAAACTAATTGAAAATTTAATTTAGTTCCTGGGCTCTTGTACTTCATAATCATGTCATACTGATTTGACTAGCAGCCTCAAAATCAAATTAACTCGTACTGCACTATGTGAAATTAATACTGCATCAGTAATTATATTCTTGGTGTAATATAAATCAAATTACACAGTTATTTGGTACACAAGAGGGAACATGTACCTGATAGCTGTGAAAGAGTAGCAAAGAAGTATCACCGTGGTCGGTAATTAACGAAAGATGTACTAGTGAGAAAACTCCAAACTGCTATAAGCCTGATGGATGAAAATGCTGCAAAAGTGTGTGTGTGTGTGTGTGTGTGTGTGTGTGTGTTTGCAAGTGTTTTCACCTGAGGATTAACACTTTTCTATGCTGTCAAAATAGTTCACCAGTTTTCTGTTTATTTTTTTGCCATGCATTTCTTATACCAGCTTTAAGTTTTACCACAAAGAGGCCTAAAGAAAGAGAAAACTGAGTGTCCAGGTGAGTGTCCAGATGAGTGTCTTGGCTGCACTTCTACCAGGTTAGAGCCACCAGTAGCAAATAACAGTGAAAAGATGAAATGAGACCACATTAGTACCTAAAGGAAGAATACAGGAGTGTCTTTGTGTCTGGGCTACACAACACATCACAACCTGTACTGATGGGCAGGGGCGGGTGAGGTGGGGCTGTTGTGGGCTGCCTGGAAGACGGTGCCAGTGAGGGGACACACGCTGGGGTTTGGCGCGCAGGAGGGATGAGCCATCACGCCGTTAGGGTAGATGGTGAAGGAGCAGCTGGTGAATCCTCGGTTGCACACACAGCACACCCTGAGGGGACGCAGGAGTTGGTGATGGGAGTGTAAGCAAGAGACTCAGACTAAGCATAGCAATAAAAAAACAAAACAGAGACAAATTCAGGCCAAGCATAGTAAAAAAAAAAAAAAAAAAAAAGGGCAACTTTACAGTACTCCATTTTATGCTTTACTCCTCCCACACCACTAAGCAAACTAACCATTTACTCCCAATGCAACATGAAACAAGCAAAACTGACATGATCGAAGGAGCGTCCGCTGGCTTACCGATTGGCAGCGAGAGGAATGGGGCCCATGTCCTTTGAGAGTTTGTACAGCACGAATTTCTGCTGGAGATTCTCACTGCGTAGAAGGGTTTGCTGGATCCTCTTAATGCGACTCTGCAGGGAAAAGGTGAGGCATGAATTCAGTCTTGATAGCGTTATCTCTCTTCATAATCTCTCTATTCTGTGTGCCAGGTAGATAGGAAGAAAACAGCATAAGAAATAGGAGGGGAAAGGCCACTTAAGATAAATCACAAATACAATACCATATGAGTCTCTCTCCCTCTCTTGTGTCTGTCTATACCTGATGGAAATTCTCTGTCTCTCTCTTTCTCTCTCTTGTGTGGAGTCTCTACCTGGTGGAGGGAGTTCCTGAGGGCAGCACGGAGGTAGTGGTGGATGATAGCGAGGGACCAGGTGGGGGGCAGCAGGGCCAGCACAGAAGATACGTCCAGCTCCTCGGCATGTACAGACAGCAGCTCTATTGCTGGCACCAACTCTATGTCGTCCTCACTGCAGCTGTTTGGTTAGGTTAGGTTAGGTAAGGAGTGATACATTCTGATCTAGAAGTGAATGAGAGTTTTTTTCTGTAAGGAGGAAAGTTAGGTTAGACTAAGAGCTGTAAGTTAATGTAGGTTAGGTTAGGTTAGGTTAGGTTAGGTTAGGTAAGGAGTGATACATTCTGATCTAGAAGTGAATGAGAGTTTTTTTCTGTAAGGAGGAAAGTTAGGTTAGACTGAGAGCTGTAAGTTAATGTAGGTTAGGTTATGAATTGTAATGTAAGGCTGGTGCAAGTGATCATTTTTTGGTAAGGGAGGAAAGCTAGGTTATAAGTTGTAAGATAAGTTCATTTAAGATTTTTTTTTGTTTTTTTGTAAGGGGAAAAGTGATCTTCCCATCTTTCCCATTTACTCTCCTTTTTTTCCCTGCATCTTGTCATATCCTTCCATTTATTACTTCCTCCTCCTCTCAGTCTGTTCTTGCTTTCCATTTCCTCTTATATTTCCCTGGATCTTGTCATAACCTTCCATTTATCACTTTCTCCTTTTCCTCTCAGTCTCCTTCCTTTCTGTAAACACTCAACCACTCAGTCACTCCACTCTTACCCAGGAGGAGGACGGAGGTATATCTTTAACAGCTTGAGAAATATGTTTGACTTGGCACTGCTGCTGGTCGCCACTCTGCTCTGGGCAATACAGTACTGCTCTGCCGCACTGAAGTCCTTCAGCTGGTGCACCAACATAGACAGTGCCTTCTCATGTTCCCCCAGCTGAAGCACAGAAGATACAGCTTTGTTAGTTGATCCACAGATGCCCAAGGTGAGGACTCAGACAGCTACAGCAAATAAGTGTCTAAAATAGATGTCTACACTCATATGAAGGGGCCTAAACAAAAACACTAATATCAAGACTGAAAAGACATCCATAACCACATCAGGGCCCTAAAATAACAGTCATACCAAACCTTGAAACAAACACCCACCCTGCCAAACACCGCTGCTGTCTCCACATGTAGGTTGGTTCCCTGGAGGCGTGCCAGGACCGGGTGGGCCTGGTAGTGGCTGGAAGAGTTGAGGAGGTCCTGCAGCTTGGCTCTCGTCTCGTTCAGCTGGTCTCTCTGGGCGGCGTCTCCAGCATCCATCAGCCTCACCGCCTCATCCACGTAATGAAGGACCAGCTCAGTGTGGTATTTCTCGTCCTGCAGGGTAAATGTGTTTATTAGTGTCTTAGTCTTCATATTGTGTAAGAAATCACTGTCAATTGTGGGAAAGTTGTTGGATTTTGGTTCATTCACACTCTTAGGAATAGTCTCATGATTATCTGGTCTTGCTGTCTCACCTGCAGTTTCTTTGTGTCAATGAGGTGGTGGAGGAAGCCAAGCCGTGCTTCTGGGTACCTCTGGAGGGTGTGCAGCACGCGGGAGGGGTCCAGGGCGGCCTGTGTCTCGGTGAACACACGCACACCCTCGCTGGAGTCTCGGTCCAGCACAAAGTCTGCATAACGCCACACCACGTTGGTGTCCGTGGCACTGAGGACCGGAGAATGTGGCAGTAAGTAGGTGTCTCCCCTTACTGTGTTTATTTCTTAAGTTTGTAATATTGTGGTGAGGATCAGAGAGTGTGTTCATATGCAGGTGTCTCTCAGCATTGTGTTTATTTTCTAAGATTGTAATATTTTGTGCTGAGGACCAAAGGGTGTGATGGTGCATGGTTTACTTTCCCATACTGTGTTTAATTTCTAAGCACATAAAGTTTGAAGCTGCTTATCTCTTCTCACACTTTAATTTTAAGCTTGTAATGTTCTGCACTGAAGACTGAAAGAAAGACCGTGACAGTAAATGGCTTTCTCTTCAATTGATACGGTTTTTAAGACAGTGACATTTTAAGTTGTGTATTTCATCTCATACTTTAAAGTTAGAAGCTGTTGACCTCATCTCACACTATTTCTCACATCTCACACCCGGGGCAGAGGACCACACTGGAAAGATGACAATGGAAATGGAAGTACAAGAAGAGAGAGGAAGACCAAAAGAGGTGTACTGACTGACAGCATGAAGGAGGAGGCAGGACAGAGCAAGACAGACAAAGCAGAAACATACAAGAGAACCACACAGGGAAGGTTCATCCAAATTAGCAACCCTGTATAGAAAAAAAAAAAAAAAAAAAAAAAAAAAATTAAATAAATAAATAGATAAAAAAGAGTAGACGAGGATATAAGACAGAAAGGGACAGACAAAGCAGAAACATACAACATAGCCACACAGAGAAGACTTATTCAAATCAGTGACCCTGTACAGAAGTGGGACAGGCTGAGGAGATCCATCAACTCACAGAACAAGGCAGTCCACCAGATCCTTGACGCCCTGGAAGTGTTTGTCTGTCACCTCCTCCCTCACAAGCTTGGTCAGCACCTCCAGGGACTTCTCAAGGTTACCCAATACTCTGCAAGCCAAGGCGTATTATTATTATTATCATTATTTTTATGCAAGGGGAACAAAAACTGGTGGGAAAACCCTAATTTTGCCAGATCCTAAAGGTGAGTTAGAGAGCAAGTTCAAAATTAGCTAGAGAAGTATTTTGAAGCCTCACTTTATATAGCCATCCCACACTCTATATACTTGTCCCACAAACTCACTGTATCCTCTTCAGTCTTCCATGTCTAATCTGTCAGTCTTGGTAAGGAAATGTATTAACTTACTAGCTTAGGAGTCTCAGAAACACAATATTAGTAGGTTTGATAATAGAACTTTTTAATGCCAGTGGGTATTTTTAATGCTTTTATGTTGCCTTAGACCAGAGCCTCTCACAAAAAATAAATAGAATTCATACATATATACATACATACATACACAAAAGCTGTCTCCCTCATGAATAAATCAATAAAACAAGTATTAGAGTAGTGGTCTTGCCTGTGCAGCTTAGCCAGGGCGGAGAACTGTTTGTGGTCGGTCAGCCACTGCGTGCACTCCGGCAGGTTGCACGCTATGTCGCTGTGGTCCAGGAAGAGCAGCAAGTCTGATGAGTCACCCTCTGCTTGCAGCTTGATGATTGCTGTGTCCACCTCCTGCAGTCACAGCAAACATAATGGAGCAATGATAGTTGAGTGGTGTGAATGAGCATGAGTGTGAAAGTTGTGTGCCTTGTCTTGGTTGCCTTGATATATCTATGTATGCATGAGAAAAATAAAACTAGATCCATGACTGAGATGTCCCAGGAAGCAACATGATTAGCTTGTTATTTACTCTCAGGGAAGTAAAAGAGAAGTCAAGATTATCAGGATCCCAAGGACTTGATGCTAACCCTCCTCTCCTGTCACGTACCATCCTGTGAGTGAGGTGTCCCTGGAAGCGGAGGTGCAGCAGGAAGGAGAGCAGGAACGTCTTGGCTGCCTTGATCCTTGCCTGGTCCCCCTGCATGGCCTGGCTGATGTCTGCCAGATGGTGCATTGGTGGCTGTACACGGGTGAACTCAACAGCAGCCGGAAGTAACCCTGGAAATAAGCTGATCACCTGTGGGAGAGAGTACAGAGCTATAATAATAATAATAGTTTATTTGATAACTAGAGATAACTTAACCTGACAAATCAACTCTGTGGCCTTTGAAAAAACAGCCTTAATGGTGGAACAGTCAAAATACAAACCCTGGATACTACAAGATAACCACACACTCACCCTGCACACCACTGCACAACAGACACACACACTCACCTCCCTCACGTCCACCGCACCCTTCAAGAAGTACTCCTGTGCCTGGTCAAACACCCCGTGGGCCAGCTTGATGAAGCCAGCGCGCTGCAGCAGAGTCCGGCACAGCTGCTGGTACTGCTCCTGACTCATGCCCACCGCCCCGCTGTGCTCTGCTAACTCCACAGCCTCCTCCACCCTCTCGCTGTCCATCAGGGCCTGGAATGCACAGGAGTAAGTTTATAGATGTGACTAGGAATAAGTGTTGTGAATTGGAGTATTGAATGAGCAAGTGGTGGTTTTTTCAAGCCCTTTAGAGCCTAGAATATATAGAAAGCTTAGATAATGAATGTCCGAGTGATAATCTTGTACAGTTCCTCGGAGCCTAGAATACAAGGATGGAAGATCTTATGTGAATACCAATAACAGTGCCATAAGTCTGAGTACTGAATGCAGTCCCTCAAGGCCCCTCGTCTCACCTCCACCTGCATGGTCCAGGGCTGGGGCATGAGGCAGGACACGCAGGAGTTTGCTGCCACGTACAGCTGCCCGTCAAAGTTCCCCACCAGCTCTCCGCCTGAGAAGTTGATGGTCTGCTTGTGCTGCTGGTCTATCAAGCTGCCGGGAGGGTAAACAAATGGTCATGGCATGGGGTCATCTGTAAACTGACCTTTCTTTTTTGGGTTGGCTTCTTCACTGTTTTTTTATTTATTTATTTATTATTCCTTTTACTTGTCTATCTATATACCAGGATGGCAATCATACACACAAACACCACACACTCTTATCAAAACAATACCTGTAGAATTGTTTCGTTTTGATGTGATTCTTTGGGTGTCAATATGAGTGCAAATTTATCCTATGAATTTCCCTTTAATGACCCCCAACCCCTTTTTGTGTGTGTGTGTGTGTGTGTGTGTGTGTGTGTGTGTGTGTGTGTGTGTGTGTGTGTGTGTGTGTGTGTGTGTGTGTGTGTGTGTGTGTGTGTGTGTGTGTGAAGATGTCAACATCCAACTCCCCCTGCCCACCCACCCACCCAGCTTGCCTCACCTGTACACTCTGATGAACTGGCTGGTGACAGTGATGATGTAAGGGTGGTAGTAGGACAGAGCAGTGATGCCCTCCGACCACTGGATGGGTGGGCGCTCTGAGATGCCTGCTGCCGTCACAAACATGCCAAGGTTACCAGGGCCAGCCAAGAGAAACTCCTCCTGCGGGGAATATTACAAGATTTTGAGGAAGAAAAAGAGAACTAGAAGAGAATAGTAAAACAAGCCAGCAAACTAACAAACCAAGACACTAAAACCCTCACCTTATCTATCTTCCTGACTTGGGCACCTAACCTAACCTGACCCTTACCTTAGCTATCCTCTTGACGTGGGGGTAAGTAGTCGCCATGTCATAGGGAAACAAGTCCTGGCGCGTTGCTGCCTCTACGTTGAACACACAGTATTGCCCCTGGCCGGCCACACACACGTAGTTTCCATCCATGGCTATATTGACTGGCTCATGGGTGGAGAGTTCCCGCAGGAAGGAGACGCGGTCCTCATGCAGGGAGCAGAACTGAATGCACCTCCTCTTCCCCACACACAGCTGGGGTATTCAGAAGGTTATGTGTTTGCTGCAGGGTAATTAAGTGGTGGTATACAGAGCTGTGGAGGATTAGAAAGCATTAGGGAGCAGAGCTGTATGCACCTCCTCCTCCTCCACACACACCTGGGATATCAGTAATGTCACACAGGTTTTCTGAGGACAAATAAAGCAGTGTTATGCAGTACCATAAAGCCTAGGTTTGAAATAGCTACAGCAGATACTCCTATACTTTCAAATCTACCTCTTTACCAAAAACGTAACACAAAAGACACAAAAACAAAACTTCAGTGGGTTTTCTCATAGGCTTTTGTTACCCAAAGCCAGAGACCTCTCCAACATAGAAAAAAAGAAGAAAAGATAAGAGAAATATCACTGCAGATTCCCCCAACAAGCAAGGTCACACCCACCTGCACAGTGAAGGGGTCCAGAGTGTTTGGGTTCTCATTGACGCAAAACACTGTCACGTTCTTAATCTTTGGTCCCGAGCCGATAGTGTTAAGCATGTCAGAGTCCAGGAGGTAGAGGTTCCCATCACTCAGGGCCATCAGGCGACAGAGTGCTGAGGCCGTCTTCAGCTGCGTCACTGCCTTTTTCTGTTTGGGGTAAGACTAGTGTTAGGTTAGGTTGTCTAGGTTGTTAACTCGTCTGTTTTTTCCCTTTTTATGCAAGGCAGGTGCTGGCCAACGAGGCACTAGTCCCTAAAGAAAACATGAAAGGTTAGCAGCCAAATTAGAGAAGTGTAAGTGTTTATGGTGAGGAGTCTTGAAGGTGGTAATAAGAGATGGCAAAGGAGAGAAAGCCCTGTCAAATTCACCAGTAAACTCAAGAGCAAAATTCTGATAAGCATACTCACTGTTCCCAGGTTTTTCTGACTCATCCTGTTGGTGGAGTAGATGATCTTCCCAGTGGATTCGCTGGTCCGCTCCTCCACCAGGTAGTGAACCACCATGCTGCACCAACAAGCAGGAAAATGATGATAAGGTGAGACGATGAAAGCTGTTGTGATGGTGAGCTAAGAGGATAAAAAAAACTATTGGGATGATGAAAACTGTTGTGATGGTGGACTTAAAGGGTGAAAACTGTTATGATGGTGAACATAAAGGGTAAAAACTTTTGTGATGGTGAACTCAGAGGGTGAAAACTGTTATGATGGTGAACTTAAAAGGTAAAAACTGTTGTGATGGTGAACTGCAGAATTTGTTTCATTAAGGTTCTGTTTTGAAAAATTTGATAGGGCATATGTATTGTCTTTAAAAGTGAGATGAATACAACCACAATGGAAACAAATAAATAAAAGTTAAAATAAACATATAATAATACTAAACAAATCAAATAAATAAAAAACATCATAAGTAAATCACACAATGCATAGGTAAATAAATAAATCAAGATAAATATATGCATGTAAACAGAGTAGAATATATACTGCTGTTTACCTTTCATCTGAGCCTAGGTACAGGTCACTGCCACTTGCCTCCAGACACTCAATCTGAAGGGGAGGAGAAAAGTGCTGTTTTGGTCACCACGGCAACACTGAAGAATGACTCTGATCAATATTACGTAACACAGAATTAGCCACTAAATCCTGACCACCCTGTACCTTGATAAATAAGCAATGATGGTGGATATTAGCTAACACAGGTGACAGTAAACATTTTGACCACCCTGTATCTCAGAAAGCAACAATTGTGACACCTCAGAAGCAAGAAACTTAGATTATATATTGTTATAGTCAATCTGAAGGATGGATAATGACATAACCTAATCTAAATGTACTGCAGCCTTTGTAACACCCGCGCTGTGCCATGGTGTCTTGTAGTGTTAGAAATGGTCAGGGCTGTCATAATTTATCTTTTCCATAATTCTCTCACATAAAAATTATGGAAAAAAAAATCGGGTATTTTGATAACTATGAAATGAGAATGGGTGTTTATATCAATTAATTATCACAGTAACTAAACCAACAAATACTACAACATAAACTGAAACTAAAACACTAAAAAAAAAACCTACAAAACTGAACACCAAATGCACTCCTGGAAATATTTAAAAGCAGAATCATTTTCTCACCTTTAAATCAACTCTGCCTAACACAGACACTAAATCAAAAGCCTTTAGTGCCATTATTAGGTGCTAGTGTCCGTGTAATAACAGTTTAGTGCCAATCGTCTCCCTTTTCCTCGTAAAGGGTGAATACAGGGCGCTGGTGTTGGCCGCAAGCTTCCCCCCATACGGTAACTTTGTTTATGTTCCGCCCACCCCTCCCCCTCCCCAACGTCAGGAAGGCAGCGGCACCGTTCCAGATCAAGAAAGTTTAAGACGAGAGAAACGTGAAGCGTTTCTCACTATTTCAGTTTCATGTTGATTATCCGTCGTTGTCTCATACTTGATTATAAGGTCAATAAATAGAACACCATTGGGCTTAAGGAAATTTATTTCTATACATAGCTCATTATGAAACAAAATATGAAAAAAAAATCTGGTTAAATCTTTTTATGTTGAGTAACAATGTCATTTTATTTCCTTAACAAGTGAAGTGATAAACTGCCTCGCTTAGGCTATACATGGATTATGATCTAAATGTAAGAAAATTAAATTCTCAGGAGTAAACTCTAAACATCACATCAACCAACACGTACATTGACTATACTCGTTCATGGAGCACATTCTGGTGCTCTATTATCACTCGTTATAGTACTCGCTTATTTGCTCCATTTCCCAACATAAAACATTCCATAGCAATGGAACATTAATAATTTGTCAATAAAACTCCATTCAGTCAATGGAATTTGATATATTAGTTCATTTTTGGCTTAATTGCTCTTGTTGAAAATTGCTCCCGGGATTCCTGGTATTTTTTTTTTTTTTTCGAGAGCGATTTGGCAACACACACACACACACACTGCATAAGCATATGTACAACGAAAGACAAGGCAACACACACACACACACACACACACACACACACACACACACACACACACACACACACACACACACACACACACACACACACACACACACACACACACACACACTGCATAAGCATCTGTACAACGAAAGGCAAGGCAACACACACACACACACACATACACACACTGCATAAGCATCTGTACAACGAAAGATAAGGCAACACACACACACACACACACACACACACACACACACACACACACACACACACACACACACACACACACCTTGAAATACCTTGAAAAAAAACTGAATATTTACTGGGAGGGACTGGAGGGGAGTTAGGGAAGGTACCACTCTGATAACGTCACGGCTGGGGGGGGCTTGTGACGTCACGGCTGGGGGTTGATGACGTCACAGCGGCCGTTATTTACGTACGTACGTATTTCATTTTGAAAATGACCCCTCTGAAAAACGCAGCTAGACAGGAATGCTTTATAAATTCAGACTTGCCACACATTTTAACCAGTGCCACAAATAACAACACATTTCAAAACGCAGTAGTATTAAAGATATTTAAAAAGAAGTATCTGGAAACTGTTCGAACCTTCACCCCATTTAAAATTGTTCAAATGTCCACCCATTCTGGCTTAAACATAACGGAAAACACTTTAAAAAATCTGAACTATTTTCTAAAACCATTTAAAGTGAGCTACAAGCACAAATAAAAAATCTACCGAAAAAAAATTCAATATTATTGGAAGTTGAACACGAATAAAAACAAGTGTACGGTGCACGCATTTCACTGAGCGGGACAGCAACACACTTAAAAAAACATCAACTATTTTTTAAAACCAATAAGAACCTAGTACAGGCTGAAATAAAAAATCTAGTTTTGGGTCCGTAAAAAATACGCCGAAAACGGCCCTCTTATTTACACAAAAACAACGCCAAAATCACCACTTTTCACGCAACACACGCGCTCAAATAACTTAAAAAACAACGAAATATTTTTACAAACCATAAAATCTTAGCTACAAGCCGAAATGAAATACTTAGGAAATACATAAAAATAATATTGGAACCGGAGGGGGCTGGGGAGCCTTATCCAAGATGGCGGTTGGGGGGGGCCAGTGGAGGGGACGACCAACCCTTCTCACTCATTTAAACCCTCACCAAACTTAAACTAAGTAATGGCAGGTATATCTAACGAGCGGATATTAAAGCTTGGTCATGTGGCTCCGCTTTGCGACAGTATTGGTTTAAAACACTTACAGATAAGATAAATAATGGCTGATAAATAGAGACGACCCAGGTTGTTTACATTTTCATTAAGTTAAATTTTACGGTTTTTAGCAACGAGACGAGGCTGACACAGGGATATATTGTGCTGGAGGTTAGGTGAGATGCGTTAAAATGAATTAAAACCGTGGATTGTTCAGTTATTCATTAAAAACTTACGTTAAGTTACCTAAATTTATTCATTAAAAAGTTGTTGTTACCGAAATTTATTCTAACACTTCCTGACCTTACCTTCCCTGTGGTGGTGATGTTGGTTGTGCTTGTGATCTACCTTCCTGCCTCCTCGTCACTATGGCTGGCTGTCTAGCACCTTCTCACAGCCAAACTTTTCTTTATTTTGCTTGTTTTCACCCACTGCTGCCTTCGGGTGTCCACTGCTAGAGCCCACGCCTTCCTCATTACCAACTAAAGAAGGTTTAACTCATGGGCAAGCCTTGGCAGCCACTGTGTAGGGGTAGTTACACACACACACACACAAAAAACACACACACAAATTCTGTCAGGCTGGGAGTTGAAACAGACACATGATAACACCACCCATGGACGTGACACACTGACTGTTTAACTTGCCAGGCCAGGCAGCAGCTTGATCTTGATCTTGATGGTAGAGGTGGCACAGGATCACTCCTGAGCCAGGCCTTTGGATCGGCAACTCCTGTAGAAGGGGAAAAAAAAAAAAAGAGAAACCAACAGCATCCTCTATCCTAATTATTCATACACCTGGCACGCCACATTCTCTCCAAAAACTCTTTCACCGCCTCAATCATCCTTTCATTCGCCTCTCATGACATCAAGAGTGCTATGTCCCTCTAATGAAGAGAGTGCCGGGGCTGCTGACGACGTGCCGGATGTATATATAGAAGAACAACACCAGTAATCTCCTACATAGTAAGTAAACAACTTAAAGAAGTGTCCTGTAGTTTTTCTCCAATTATTAATTATATGTATTTAGGAAAGTGTTTTGTTTGTTAAGGGCATTGCTGTTTTTTTCATTACACACAAACACACCTCTCTCTCTCTCTCTCTCTCTCTCTCTCTCTCTCTCTCTCTCTCTCTCTCTCTCTCTCTCTCTCTCTCTCTCTCTCTGTATATATATATATATATATATATATATATATATATATATATATATATATATATATATATATATATATATATATATATATATATGTATGTATGTATGTATGTATGTATAAAACCTAAATTCTGCTGTATTTGGAAAGTGGCAGTTTTGCATAATATTTGGAATAATTACACAAGTACGATAATTTTACCAGAAGTACAATAATTTCAACCTGTGTAGTACGATAACATGGCCAAAACAATCTGGCAACGCTGACTGGTCCGAGACCCAGCCAGCCCGCGAGGAGCCAAGATGGGAATTACCTCCGCTACCTTGTACCGTAATATTTTCCGCCTTTTTCCCCCGTGTCAACCTCCACTCAGTCCGCTACTCATCAAAGAGGTAAATAAAATACTGATTGACCTTAAGGTACCTCAAGTAATAGCTGTCATAGCGGATAAATATGAAGAATTAGGAAAAGATGAGTTTTATGTGTTTGCATTTCATTATCTTGCTTATTTTGTTTGTCACATGATGCATTATCTCTCTAATTGTGAAATATTCGTAAAGAACATAACACATAGTACTGACGGGCTGGCGCATCAGGAGAGTGCGGCTTCCCGTTGCGGGTTGTCAGTCCCGGGCACCGAAGAGCCCCACCAGGTGAGAGAACCAAGATACTCTGGAAATAAACTCTGATCCACACCTCCGTATCGTGTTCTCTTCCACTCATCTATCCGTGCGTCATGTCACCAAGTCTTGAAATAAAATAAAGATTCAAAAGGCAACTGCACGTCACGTCCTGCTCCGTTGAGAAGACGCTGCTGTCGTGATGTAAATAAACCCACGTCGAGCTGAGCGGCGGGCGCCTCCACTTGGTGGGTGTACACCCAATTCGGGTGTCTGGGATCAATTATACTTGTTATTGCCACGCCAGGATGCGTTCTATGTATTGAGAGTAACGATTAGCACAGGTTTGTCTGTTCCAGGTGCCCTGGGGGACCTGGGGGAAGGATGGTCAAGGGGGCTCCCGGGGTATTGAAATATGTACTTCGTTCTTGTTGGGGATTTAGGGGCACTGCAGGCTGTGGTGCCACTGCCTGTAGTGCCGCGAAGGTGCTGGCAGCAGGCAGCTTATCTGATTAAATTCTGGTGAGTTGTCCAGTTTTCTGTAGGAAGACCCTGGTGTGCTGGAGTGTGTTGAAGGCCAGGCCAGGGTCTTTGGAGCCACTCAGGAGGTGTGGTAGGGGTGGCCTGTCTATGTGGAGTGATGCCAGTGAGTGGAGGAGAGCAGTGCGGTGGAAGTGGTGGCGGGAGCAGTGTAGCAGCAGGTGTGCTGGAGTGCCTGGCAGTGAAGGGTGTCTGCTGGGCCTAGCCTGTGTATGTGGGCATTGAGGTGGCAGTGTCCTGTTTTGAGTCTGGTGACGGCAGTGTCTAGGACACAGCTGGGGGAGTGGGTCCACTGGTGGTGTCGTGTCCTGTCTGATGCGTCCGGGTGTTGTGTACTGTAAGGTGTCTGTCGGGTGTCTTTCCCAGTGTAAGTTCCAGGTGCCCAGAAGGACCTGGGGGTAGGACAGCCAAGGGGGCTGGGTATTGAAATATGGACTGTGTTAGGTTAGCTTAGGGTAGCTCTTTATAACAGGTCTGTCTCCTCATCCTTCTCCTTTCACCCGAATCTCTCAGACAAGCTTAGGGACCTGGGAGGAAAGCAGGGGTTAGGCTGGGGAAGCCAGATTTGGACATTCATGAAAAGTTTAAGGATGAGACACCATATTTTGAAAACAGGAAATTTCTAGTCTAACGTAACTTTACCTTAACCCTTAAACTGCGCAATTATGATTTCAGGATAGCTGCAGGGTGCGCAAAAAATGGCAAAAAATTAACTTGCTTGAAAACTATCTTTGATCTTTTGAAACTCAAAGGAGACAAGTAGAGCACTGAAATGTGAAATAAAAAATGAAAAAAAATACATTGTGTGGCAGTGATGGATGGCTGAAGTTCTTTGGGAAGTGGCTGGGGGCCAGCGACAGGGGAGCCGGGAAGGTGTCAAAGAGATAATTTTCCTGTTCTTTCTGCCTGCGTGAATCATCAGGAAGTGTTGAGAGTGATTCCTCAGAATCTTCTATCAATGGTAAAAATTTTGATGGTGTCAATGGCATATTACGGGCTTTGCCTGGCAGTGAGGAAGCGGCAGCGTGCTCCTGACCTTGAGAGGCAGGAGTGTGTTTACGGGATTTCTTGGGCTTTCTCACAGCACCAGAAGTTGATTGCTGTAAATAATCTACATCATCAGGGCCTAGTCCAAGCTTTCTTTTTACTATCTTCTTCTTTTTACGACATCTGCCTCCCCCATGGCCATGAATGTGGGAGCCAGGAGGCTGGCCAGCATCGGAAGATGATAATGAATTACCGTCTTCCATGACTGCCTAAGGCTGACTGAGACAATAATGCCTATATGGAGCGAAAGAGAGATGATGTTGCCAAATGATGTTCATTGGATTTTACGGTGGCTGTGCGGGAACTTTTGAAATGCAGCTTAGAAAACCTGTCATCTTAAGATGTCTCGCGCAGTTGGTCGAACAGCATCTTAAGATGTCTGGCGCAGTTTACGGGTTAAGTAACCTAAGCTAACCTAATCAGGGACTTTGCCATTGACACCCCTGATCCCACCCTTAAAGACACCAGCTTCACCTAACCTAACCAGGGGCACAGTTTAAGAAGGTGTGGGTATGTTTCCATAGCACACCTTATTCAGTGAAGCATAAAATTTTGAATTAAGAAAACTAATATCAATTTCAAAATTATTTTTTCAGGAGTGTAAATCAAACTGAGGTGCGAGGCAGTGGTGGTGGCGTTATAAGACAAAATACTTGTGTTGTGTGCTGACAAAACAGTGTGGAGATGATGATAAAGCTTGCCACATAATGTCCCTGTTTGGTGAGTGTGTGTGCATTCTTGCTAAACAGTGAGCCCAGTGAGCACGGAGCTGTGGTGTGGTGGTGAGCATGGTGGCGGGGCGGTGGCTGCTGCACCATCGTGTGGCCGGGAGACTCGGCCCGAGGGCGTTTGGCACCAGAGTCCCAGCAAGGACAGCAGCCAGCACCAGTGATGGGAGGGGCGGGGCTGCCAGTGAGGGGCCGGGAGGTTTCTTTATCACCACCCCAATCTTTTATGTCAATGATCGGCCACACATAGGCCATTTGTATTCTGCGCTGCTGGCCGACGCGGCGTGTCGCTTCCAGCAGCTGCAGGGTGTGGCAAGGGAACACATCCTCTTTTGCACAGGGACCGATGAACATGGGCTCAAGATCCAGAGGTCGGCGGAGGCTGGGGGGTGTGAGGTGCAGGCGTTCTGTGATGCTGTCTCTCATGATTTTCATTCACTGTTCGTGTCCACCGATGTGAGCTTCACCGACTTTGTGCGGACCAGTGAGGAGCGGCACTGTGCCACAGTGCAGAAGGTGTTCCGGGCACTGGCCGACGGCGGGCACCTGTACCAGGGCCGCTACGAGGGCTGGTACTGCCTGGCGGATGAGGCCTTCCTGGGGGAGGGACAGGTGAGGGAGGAGCAGCTCCCTGGTGGCGAGACTGCCATGGTTAGTGCCGAGAGTGGCCGGCCTGTGGAGTGGCACAGTGAGGACAACTACATGTTCCGCATGTCAGCCTTCCGTGGGGAGCTGCTGCACTGGCTGAGGGCTGAGGGGCGGGTGCGGCCGCGCCACTTCCAGCACCAGCTGGAGCAGTGGGTGTCTGAGGAGCTGCCGGACCTGTCAGTGTCCCGGCCCAGGGAGCGGGTGCCCTGGGGGGTACCAGTGCCCGGTGATGAGGGCCACACCATATATGTGTGGGTGGATGCCCTGGCCAACTACTTGACAGCAGCAGGTGGGTTCCCCACAACCAAGCCTTGGCCACCAGATGTGCACGTGCTGGGCAAGGACATCCTGAGGTTCCATGGGCTGTGCTGGCCAGCTCTGCTCTTGGCGCTGGGCCTGGAGCTGCCCCGAGCACTGCTGTGCCATGGCCACTGGACCATCGGCGGCCAGAAAATGAGCAAGTCGCTGGGCAACGTGGTGGACCCCCGGCAGGCAGCAGCCCAGTACACCATGGCCGGCCTGCGCTACCTTCTGCTCCGGGGTGGTGCGCCCCACTCCGACAGCCCATGGGGGGGCGCTGTGGCCAGCCGCATCCTCAACGCTGAGTTAGCCGACACGCTGGGCAACCTGCTGAACCGCTGCACTGCCCCTGCCCTCAACCCCAAGGGCTGTGTGCCGCCCCTGGATGTTGGCCTGCTGGAGTCGTCACTGTCTGGCCAGCAGCTGGCCCGGCACCTGGCAACCCTCCCTGACACTGTTGCTCACCACTATACAGATTTTAACTTCCACCACGGCATAGAGGCCACCATGGGGGCCGTGCGGCAGGCCAACGCCTTCGTGCAAGAGGAGCAGCCATGGTTACTGGCCAAGGACCCCGCTGGCATGCCCCGCCTGGAGCTGGTGCTGCGGCTGTCCTTCGAGGTGCTGCGCGTGGCAGGCGTGGCGCTGCTGCCCGTGGTGCCGGGGCTGTCGATGCGCCTGCTGGATGGTCTGGGGGTCCCTCCGGCCCTCAGAACCTGGCCCAGTCTGTCCCTGGGGTTCACCAAGCCTGACCAAGACTACCTGGGCACGTCCTTCACCCTGGGACCTCGACACAAGCTGTTCCCCAAGCTCAAGCTGCAGTAGTGGTGCCTGTGTTGGGGGGATGCACTACACACACTGTGGCTGTGTGTTGTAGTGGTCTGCAGTCTTGCTGCTGTGTACAGTAAATGTTTCATTCAAAGTAAAAAACAATCACTTCACTCTCAGGCTTTCCTTTCCACTTGTGTGTGCTTGTTTATCCTCAAGTTACAATCAAGAATGAAGTCATAGAATATGTTGAGGAATACTGTACAGTACAAGTATTTATTTAGAAAAAAAAAAATTGAGCCCAGATCATGAAAACTAAATCAACATAGGGGTAGGAATAGGATGGAGTGCCTTTAGAAAGCCAAGCATTGTAATGAAGAGCATCTCTCCCACTGCCAGCAAACATTGTAACGTGAAAGTTAATGTGAGTAGTGTCTTTAGGCTTGGCCATGTGAGATTACTGCCCTTGATGCACCAGTTGCTTCTGTATTTCCACCTTCCTATGACTTGAATTCCTTCAAGAGGGAGGTTTCAATTTTTTGACTACTGCTTTGGACCCTTTTATGGGACTGGCATCTCAGTGGGCTTTTTTTTTTTTTTATTGGATTTTTGTTGCCCTTGGCCAGTGCCCCTCCTACATAAAAAAAAAAAAAAGTTAGAGGGCTTGCTGCAAATCCATAGAAAGTTTATATATATACTTGTAAAAAAGCTTGTCCTGAAATATCAATTTGAAGCACAGCAACAGAGGAAGAATGAGTGTGTTGGTGTGCTTCTGCTGCCCCTGATGCACCACTCACAGGGCCTGTTGCAAATGCATAGGAAGCTTACATATATATTGGTAGAAAAATGTTTGTCTCTAAAATCTCAAGAAGGAGCTGTAAATTCCTAACAGGAATTAGACCAGCTGTGTGTAGATTCCTTTTCAAAGCTCACATGTTCTTATCCCTGCACAGAGTAATTCTGGCAAGTAAATAAGACAAAACTACAAGCAAGGAAACATAAAAGTCGTGAAGTATGAAGGTATCAGGAAGGAAAGTCAGGGTGAAGGAGGGATGGTAAGTTACAATGGTCTCCCCTGTGGTGTCTAGCCTTAAACTAAGTCACCTAAACCCCGGAGACTTTCACGGCTGGCGCTGCTCTTCACCACAGTGCGGGAAAGGAAGGGATGTTGGGGAGATGATTCTCTCTCTCTCTCTCTCTCTCTCTCTCTCTCTCTTTCCTGTTCTTTCCTTTTTTATCTGCATTCATAAATATCGCGGTGATGGAAAAGTACTAGTTTTGTTTTCTTTTTTTTAAGCAGTTTTTTTTTTTTTTTCCGTTTAGATCAGTGCTTATAAATATCATGGTGAAGGAAGAATGAAAACAAGAATTTAATAACCTTATGCTCTCTCTCTCTCTCTTTCCTGTTCTTTCCTTTTTTATCTGCATTCATAAATATCGCGGTGATGGAAAAGTACTAGTTTTGTTTTCTTTTTTTTAAGCAGTTTTTTTTTTTTTCGTTTAGATCAGTGCTTATAAATATCATGGTGAAGGAAGAATGAAAACAAGAATTTAATAACCTTATGCTCTCTCTCTCTCTCTCTCTCTCTCTCTCTCTCTCTCTCTCTCTCTCTCTCTCTCTCTCTCTCTCTCTCTCTCTCTCTCTCTGGCAGCCCTTCGTGAGAATATTCTCCTTGGCGTGGGAACAACATCCCTTAACACGCGCTACCTGGCTGGAAAATAGCATTTAGAGTCTCTCCACCTGTGAGATTCTTGGCTATTCAAGGAAATGGTGAAGAAAACACGAACTGCTTCTATTTCTGTGTGTGTGTGTGTGTGTGTGTGTCTGTGTGTCCCTATCCCGTATTCAGAAACTTTGCTCTCACCACCATTGTTTTCAAAGGCCACAGAGATGATTAGCCAGGTTCTCAAGAGTGTTTCTCCTGTTAGTAATGTAGAAATCTTATTAATCTATCACTAAAACCGTAAAAAAATAGATAAATAAGATAAAAAAAAAAAACCCGTGCCACTTAAACTATATAGAACCTTTTCAATGTAGTGGAGGTGGCTCTGTGTGTGTGTGTGTGTGTGTGTGTGTGACAGGCACAAGACAGGAAACGGTTCTAAGATGTTTGAATCACTGTGTGCGTGTGCGCGCGTGTGTGTGTGTGTGTGTGTTGTTTATTTATAGAAGTTTATGTCACAAAGGATGTTATATTAAGCTGGTGTGTGACTTTGGTGTTGTCATGAATGAATGCAGGAAACAGGGAGGAGCGGAAGGGTAGGGCAATGGGAGGGAGGGGATGGGAGGGCTTAGTAGTGAAGAGAAGGGATGGCAGGGTAGGGTGAGGAAGGGGAGGGAGTGCAAGCTGTTGTTGTTATTGTTTAGTTGATGATCTTAGTCTTGTTCTTATTCTTGTTCTTGTTCTTTTCTTATTATTATCATCATCATCATTATTATTACTCTCCTCTACCTGTTCTACCTCAATTTCTTCTTGTTCTCCTCCTCCTCCTCTTCCTCCTCTTCGCGACGTTTTCTCTCAATCAGTCAAGCAGTATTTTTTCTCCAGCCTCCCCTGCGCCACTCCCACGGGACCACTTTATAAATCATTCTCTGACTTGATGGCTGTGAACTTTGTGGCACCTTCATTACTGCGGCAGGTGAGATTTGAGAGGCAGCAGCTTGAGGGGGTGGGTGAAGCAGAAGACGAGAGGAAAGTTACAAAGGTGTGCGTCATTATTCGTATCTTTGTTTCGTGTTTCGTGTTCAGTACAGCGCCATCTGTTGCTGTGAGTTGAAAGTGTTCGGTGTGATTTTTTTTTTTATCTATTTATTTATTTATTTTTTCTTATTGTTATTATATTTTGGTTATGCCTCCATTACAATAGAAGTTTTGTTGTATTGCCACGGAATGAGGAATGACTGACGTAAGGAAAAGGGAAATGCAGAGTAACTTTTTATTTATTTATTTATTTATTTATTTATTTATTATTATTTTTTTATGAAACAGTGCATGTGTGACTCAGATGAAGGTTTACGTGTGGCTACCTGTGAATACCTGTCCACTTTAGTTTGCTCCATTATTAACAGACGTGCAGTGTTTATGGAAATGAAAAAAAAAAAAAAAACAGACCGGAAAAAAATATAAAAGGGAAAAGGAAATAGGGAAAAATAATCTTTGTTCAAGCCAAGCCGCTGAGATTTGGTAGAATGTGATAGATATGTTGGTTTTCTTTTTTTTCTTTTTTTTTCCTTTTTTCTTTTTTTCCTTTCAGTTTCCTTTTGTTTGGTGAAAGTTGAAATCGAGTCTTGTACGCGGGGGAGTTTTGCCAGCGCTTGTTTCCGGATTTGTAAAGATCAGAGAGAGAGAGAGAGAGAGAGAGAGAGAGAGAGAGAGAGGGAGAGAGAGATGGGGGGGGGGAGAGACTACATACTCATCACCACATTGTCTAGCACCCATAATTCACACACACACACACACACACACACACACAGTGACAGAAGACAAGAGCTTAATTCCTCTCTTCTATTTCTTCTTCCACCTCAACCCGATATAAGTACTTTACTAAATTAAACTCCTCTTGTCGATAAAGCCGAACTCTCTCTCTCTCTCTCTCTCTCTCTCTCTCTCTCTCTCTCTCTCTCTCTCTCTCTCTCTCTCTCTCTCTCTCTCTCTCTCCTCCTCCTCCTCCTTCTCTTCCCTCAGGACTGCTGCCGACTCTCTTTTCCTCCTTTTCTCCAGTATCTCTCCTCTCTCTCTCTCTCTCTCTCTCTCTCTCTCTGGACATTGATAAGTTGCAACACACCTGAGGACACGCGAGTATACCTGTACATTGCATTGAGGCAGCAAGCGGACCATTGTCACCTGTGTGTATGTGTGTGTGTGTGTGTGTGAGTGGGCTTTTGTTCTTTGAGGGAATGGTCTCTCTCTCTCTCTCTCTCTCTCTCTCTCTCTCTCTCTCTCTCTCTCTCTCTCTCTCTCTCTCTCTCTCTCTCTCTCTCTAGGTCATGCTAATTTTTTATCGCTGCTTAGAATGAGAGCAAGCGAGTGAATGAGTAAGCGAGTGAGTAAGCAAGAAAATAACGGGAGAAACACCCTTAAGAACTCTGGTAATCGTCTCTGTGGCCTTTGAAAACAGTCGTAGTGAGAGAGCAAAGGTGTAGAACGACACGGACACTCGGGAGACAAGCCAAGGAACCTTACCACGAACACTCTAACCTCTCTCTCCCTCTCTCTCTCTCTCTCAGCAGTCAGGTCCAGCTGGGGCGTGGCCTGGACTCTGGGGGACAGTTGTAACGTGACAGCTTGAAGGGAATAGCGATGAAGTGACCAAATGGAAGGTGTGGTGGTGGTGGTTGTGCAGGCAGACTGGTTGGGCAGTGAATGCAACCCTATGCTTCCTTCCTTCACAGCTACGTGTTTGTTTGGATTGTGGTGGTGGTGGTGGTGGTGTGTGTTTGTGTGTTTGTGTGTTTACTGTTTTTTTTTTTTGTTTTCTGTTTGTTTTTGTTTTGCTGTGTATGTGTTTTGTTTGTTTTGTGGTGTTTTTTGCGTCTTTTGGGGGTCTTGTTGTTGTCGTCTTTGTTTGTTTGTTTGTTTGTTTGTTTGTTTGTTGTTGTTTTGTTGTTGGTGGTGGTGGTGGTGATGGTAATGAAGGTGTCGTTGTTGTATCTTCTTCTTCTTCTTCTTCTTCTTCATTATCATCATCATCATCTACTTCATCATCATCTCTTAATCCTCCTCCTCCTCCTCCACCACACCAAAGCCACCACCACCATCACCACTGGCACCATTTTCTACACCACCACCACCACCACCACATCCTGAATACCTCGTGTCCTTAGGGAACCTTGTTAAAATAGCCATTCGCTCAGTTTTCCCCGAAGGATGAGAAGGGCGTGTCTTCCTGTGTCTTGCTGTCTCTCTCTGTGAATCTCTGTGATGGCTGCTGCTGCTGCTGCTGCTGCTGCTGCTGGCGGTGTGGCTGCTGCGTCCGGCTGTTGGGGGCCTTAAGAATAGGATCTGTTGGCGCCTTGGTAACCGCCCCCCTTCCTCCCCACCCTGGTACATCGCCCCCCCCCCCTCAGAGATGGTGTGTGTGTGTGTGTGTGTGTGTGTGTGTGTGTGTGTGTGTACTACTACTACTACTACTACTACTTACTACTACTCGTGTGCAAACTATATATATATATTTTTTAATTAATGTATCTACTTATTTTTACGTCCAGTCCCATTATAGTCTGTTAATTAATGCAGGACAGAATAAGCACATCAAGCAGTAAATAGTTTATGAAGAAAATTTATATTGAAATTAGGAAGAAAAAAAAAAAAACTTAACTGAGGCATTTAACTTCATTAGAATAAGGACGAGTTGGAATCTTGTGACGTGTGTGTGTGTGTGTGTGTGTGTGTGTGTGTGTGTGTGTGTGTGTGTGTGAAGGGTCATATGTTACACTCGTGATCAGAAGAGAATTTACACTCATTATCCCCCTCATCCTATCCCCCTCCTTCCCCCCTCCCCCCCCTCCCCGTCACTATCCTTCCACGCCCCATCATTCTCTAGACCTTAAAGTGAAGTCAGTACGTGTGTGTGTGTTTACGTCTCCGTGTTCTTTTTTTTTTTATATGATTGAGTCAGGCTCTTATTAATGCTCCGTTTTTTTTTTTATTATTTAATGGCAAACTATGATAATATTAAGTTTATGTGGGGTTTATTGTTTACACGTACCAGTTTGTATGATAACGTATTGCTCTGATCCACTAGCCTGTTTAGAATGCTGTATTTCTGTATGTTCTCAGCCTCTCCGATGTGTGTGTGTGTGTGTGTGTGTGTGTGTGTGTGTGTGTGTGTATGCTTCATCTCTACATATGTGCCTTATCATCCCTATCACCTGTATCCGATCAATATTCTCAACACGTGTTTCCTTTCCTCACACGTGCTTCTCTTTTCCCTTACCTGTGTGTGTGTGTGTGTGTGTGTGTGTGTGTGTGTGTGTGTTTGTGTGGCTTGTATGCCGAAACGCTCAGCTCTCTCACCACGACTATTTTCCAAGGCCACAGAGATGATTATCCGGGTTCTCAATAAGGTTTCTCATGTTAATAATGCAGTGATGTTGTTCATCTCTTCTCCCATTAGGAATCTTCATTAATTCCTCCTGCTGTACCTTATTCCCTTCCAGCTAGCCTATCCTCCCTCCTCTTCCTCCTCCTCCTTCCTCTTCCTTACCATTCCTGCCCTCCACCCTCGAATACCGGTCCTAGAAACCATTCCACAATACATTCCATCCCACCTAGCCTCCCATTTCTCCTCTTCCCTATTTCCTCACCATTCTTCCCTCCATTCACGTTTCACGAATAGAATTCCTAAAAGGACCATCGTACAAGTTCAAGGATTTATATTTTACGTTCAACAGTTGTCATGGACTAAAATAAAGAACGAAATTAAATAAAAGAATATAAGGCAACAATATCTATCTATCTGTCTATCTATCTATCTATCTATCTATCTGTCTATCTATCTATCTATCTATCTATCTATCTATATATATATATATATATATATATATATATATATATATATATATATATATATATATATATATATATATATATATATATATATATATATATATTGAGCAAGAAATTATCTTAAAGGAACGATAACGTCTTAAATTTTAAATATTTTATGAACTGTAAATAAAACCTTGCTTATTATATATTTCTGAGATCAGTAGGAACTTGAGAGAGAGAAAAAAATAAAATAAATAAATGTTATCGTAATCCAGAACATGGGAAATTATATTATATCTTTGAATTAAGATCGCTACGGAATGGTGATCTTATATTTTAATTTAATTTCGTTTCTTTCCTTTTTGTTCCACGACAGTAGCTCATCAAACACCTCATTCCGTTTTCTGGCCCATTTCTGCTCCATTTCGTTGCTTGAATCATCGCTCATGTCCTCCCATTCTCTGCTCTAAACTTTCCCGCCATTTTATCCCATTACTCACCGCGGTACTGGCGTGAGGAAGCTGCGGCCTGTACCGTTCCTCACATTCTAGCCTCCTACACCTTACAGGCTCGTCCAATCACTTTTCTACCACTACTACATCATTTATGAAGGCCTTACTAGACTATTTAGAATATTACAATAACTAGTAAGGAAGGAAGGAGGCAGAGCAGGAGGAAGAGAAGGATAGCAGAGCGTGGGGAGAGGGCTTGGTACTCCCTACTCGGGAGGTCAAGCTACTCACAGACCCCTTCCCTCAGTCGTCTCTTGGCTGTGGCAAAGCGAGGTGCTCTACCGCCGCGCTCCTCAGGACTTTTAGCAGTCAGTGGTCTGTGCCTCGTAGGAGCTTTATCCCCCAGTGCCCTTGTCTCGTGTTGTGCTCCCCTTCTGAGTCACCATGAGCTTCAAAGTGGTACTCTTCACCCTCCTACTGACTTCAGGTAATTAAGAAACGATAAACTTTTAAAACTTAATGAAACTTCGTGGGATTTTGGTTTTACACGTGCGTTGGTTTGGGGTATACACAATTAGTGTTTTCTTATGTTTTTCCAGTGTGGTTACGTGTTTCAAGGTGTTTTAACTATGTGTTTGGTGGTGTTTTTCTGATGTGCGGTGTTGTGTGTGCGTGTGTGTGGTGCGTCTTTCTCTCTCTCTCTCTCTCCGTCCCTCCATCTCGGAAGTTTGTGAATTGTGTGGTGGTTTACTGTGTGTGTGTGTGTGTGTGTGTGTGTGTGTGTGTGTGTGTGTGTTACTATCTCAGTTCCTAATGGCTGACTTCCGTTTCGTAATGTTGTCAAGGGTGATAATTTGCGAAGATTGTTCGTAACTTGAACCGTTCTGCAGCCAGCGAGGGAATGAAGTTGTGGTGTGTGTGTGTGTGTGTGTGTGTGTGTGTGTGTGGTGTGTTTAAGTACTCATTGTTACTGACTTGTCTCTGTTTCTCTCTGTTTCTCTCTTAATTAATTCAGTTTTTTTTTTTTCATCCTTCTAAAGTTGCATTGTTGGTTGTCTCTCGTGTGTGTGTGTGTGTGTGTGTGTGTGTGTGTGTGTGTGTGTGTGTGTGTGTGTGTGTTTATTACTGTTACCACTTTTATCTCATTCTTAATTAATTCCACTTCATTTATTCGTCTTTCTAATGTATCTCTCTCTCTCTCTCTCTCTCTCTCTCTCTCGTCTCTCTCTCTCTCTCTCTCTCTCTCTCTCTCTCTCTCTCTCTCTCTCTGTGCCCTTCCCTTCCCTCCAGGCGCCGTGAAAACTTATGTCTCCACGGACGTCTTCGGATGCTATACCACACAACTTTTTGGTGCTCGCAGGAAACATGCCCAGAAATGTGTGTGTGTGTGTGAGTGTGTGTGTGTGTGTGTTAAGATGTACATGAAACTGTCCCCACCCTCTCTCTCTCTCTCTCTCTCTCTCTCTCTCTCTGCAAGTTGTAGGGTATGTCAGAGAGAGAGGGCTTTAGTTGAAACATTCGACTTTGAAATCATGAGTGAAATGCTTAGAAAAAATAGGTAAACATTATATTTGAGTGAATCGTGAGTGAAATTGTTAAAGCAAAGACGAAGAAAAGGGGGAAAAAAAAAGAAAAGGAAAATCACTTGACTGAACTTGAAAATAAACAGATAAAATATGATATAAACGAAATGGAGAAAGATAAAAAAAAAAAGAGAGAAAAGGGAAATAGAGAAACACAAACAGATAGATGGAGATAAACTAAAACACTAACCATGAAGTCGAAAAATAACCTCCCAACAACAACAACAACAACAATAACAACAAACAAACAAACAAACAAACAAACAACAAGTATACCAGCCGTCCCCCCCCCATCCCTCTCCCCCCCCCCAAAAAAAAAACACCCAAATTTGAACATAACTCCTTAACAACTCTTTCGCTCTCCCCCTCCCCCCCCCCCCCTCTCATATGTACACCCACAAAATTTACCATAGAAACGGAACCTACAAAAAAAAAAAGTGAAAAAGAGTGAAAAAAGTGAAAAAAAAATAAAATCAGTATGTATTTTTCCTTCGTGGTTTATTTATTTATTTATTTATTTATTTATTTATTTGTTGTTTTTTTTATTTCTTTTAATATTTACCTGTTTTTTTCCTTCTTCTTTTTCGTCTTTATTTTTTTATTTTATTTTCGTGGTTGTTGTATATTTTCAAAGGCATCTAAGTTTTTTTTTTTTATATAATATAGTTGAAAAAAAAAAAAAATGGCCACAGAAATGCTGGTATAAAACTGAACTGTGTGAATGTTGGTAGGAATGGAGGAGGAGGAGGAGGAGGAGGAGGAGGAGGAGGAGGAGGAGGAGGAGGAGGTAGGTTTTGGTGGTGCTTGAAGTGAAGGACTCTTACTACTCCGAGTTTTGGGGGTTTTGGTGAACCGCTCGAGGGCTTGTGAGGCTGAGTGCTGGTGAGAGAGACGAGAGAGACGAGAGAGAGAGAGAGAGAGAGAGGAGAGACGAGAGAGAGAGAGGAGAGTTGGGTTGTTGTGCTGTGTTGTCTTCAAGTCAATCTTTTTTTATGCTTGGTCTGAAAAAAATGGTGGATTCCCCTCTCTCTCTCTCTCTCTCTCTCTCTCTCTCTCTCTCCTCTCTCTCTCTCTCTCTCTCTCTCCTCTCTCTCAGTATTTATCCATCCATTTACCTTTTTTTAAGCAATTTAGTCTGAAAAATCGTGGAAGTTTATCTCTCTCTCTCTCTCCCTCTCTCTCTCTCTCTCTCTCTCTCTCTCTCTCTCTCTCTCTCTCTCTCTCTCTCTCTCTCTCTCTGACTTATTACACACACATACACACACGCACACACTCACCCTCTTTCCTAGTATATGTGTGTGGGTGTGTGTGTGTGGTCGTGTGTGTGTGTGTGTGTGGTGTCAAGAAGGCAAGACAGAGCTATTGTTTCCTTGCATACAAAACCACTGATGGCCCAATAAACGACTCAAGCTTATGTTCTGTAGCATACCAAGGACTCCTCCATAAGTTTAGCCTGAAGGAGGAATTGAAGATGTAGTCTTGCTGGAAAGAGACCACGCGGGAACACAGGTTAAGTTAGGTTAGGGTTAAGTTAGGTTAGGTTAGGTTTGGGGTAGGTTAGGTTTGGGGTAGGTTAGGTTAGGTTAAGTTAGGTTAGGTTAGGTTAAGTTAGGTTAGGTTTGAGGTAGGTTAGGTTAAGTTAAGTTAGGTTAAGTTAGGTTAGGTTAAGCTAGGTTAAGTTAGGTTAGGTTTGTGGTAGGTTAGGTTAGGTTTGGGTTATTTTAGGTAAGGTTAGGTTAGGTGACCTTAAAATCCATCAGAGGACAGATAAATATGAGATAAACGAGGAAATAATTGGAAGAAAAGGGAATCAGAGGAGGGACAAACGATAAGATAAGCGAAAAAAATGATTAGAAGTAAAGGGAAGAGGTGGGAAGGGATAGATGAATAAATAATTGTGTAAAAAAAGAGAAAGAGAAGGAAAATGTACGGGGTGAATAGACAGAGATAATTAAAGGTATCAGATGAAAGAAATAAGATGAAATGGGTAAGAAAAGAAGGAAATGAGAGAGTGAGTAGTGATGTGATGAATAGCGAAAGAACATGAAAGGAGAGACAATAAAATAAGATAAAAAGAAAAGTGAAAAAGAAGAAAATTAAATAAAAAAAAGAATTATGGTTTAATGAATATGGAAAGTTTATAAGTTAGAACCCGTGAAAATTATAATGAGTGTTTCAGAAAAGACTATGAATTGTGAACTAAACAGGGGAAAAGAAAAGGACTCGTGAAATGAATAGGTGGAGATGGAAAAGCAAATTGTTAAAAGGAAAAAAAAGTTACGGAAAAAGAGATTTGTGAAAGAAATAGAGACAAAGTACTGCCGTTTGTGTTAAATTCGAAAACATTTCAGGAGGGGGGAGTTAAATATTTGTGAAAGAAATACGCGAAAGGAAAAAAATCATTGCGTGTTTTAAATTCCGTAAACATTTCAGTAAAAAAGCGAGTTAGTGATTTGCGAGAGAAAGGAAGA
>NC_087169.1:21878641-21881141 GCF_035594125.1 Scylla paramamosain | reverse complement strand
GAGAGAGAGAGAGAGAGAGAGAGAGAGAGAGAGAGAGATGAAAAAAGGGAAAACAATAGGAGAGAATGAAGGAAGAAGAGAGAAGAAAATGAAAAAGGGGAACATGAGGAAATATAGAAAGAAAAAAAGAAGAAGAAAGGAGGTGAATGACGAAGGATAGGACAAGGAGGAGATGGAGTAGAGGGGAAGAGAGAGGGGAAGAGAGGGGAAGAGAGGGGAGGGGGTCTTAAGGCAGGAATGTAACACGAGAGAGGTTTACTGAGGGGAAGACGAAGGATGTGACAGGTTGGGGGGAGGGGAGGGTGAGGAGAGATGGGGGGAGATGGTAAGGGCTGTGAGGGGAGGTATTGGAGGAAGAAAGAGGAGAAAAAAAGGTGAAAATGGAGGAAGTGTGTTAAGGAGATGTGTTCTTGAGAGAGAGAGAGAGAGAGAGAGAGAGAGAGAGAGAGAGAGAGAGAGAGAGAGAGAGAGAGAGAGACGGAAATACACACAGACTTGTAAACACAATACAATAGAGTGACTGTGTGTGTGTGTGTGTGTGTGTGTGTGTGTGTGTGTGTGTGTGTGTGTGCATGCAACCATACATACTTGTTCTCAGTTTCTTTCTTTCTTTCTTTCTTTCTTTCTTTCTTTCGGGGTCATAAAAGTTGTTACACTCATTATCATAACATAAGCAAGAACTGAAGGTCATGTTATCTCTCTCTCTCTCTCTCTCTCTCTCTCTCTCTCTCTCTCTCTCTCTCTCTCTCTCTCTCTCTCTCTAACTCAATGGTAGTTTATGATCGTTTACTGGGAACTTGTTAACTTAAATTTCCTCTGATCTGCTTGAAAATCCTTTAAAAAACAACTTGAGTCTCTTTTATTATATTACAGACCCTTAAATTTCTCTTGCTTATTCCAGAATCCTTTAAATATTCCTGAAATTCCCGTTTTTTTCATTATAGATCCTTAAATTCCTCTCACGTATTCCATAATCCTTTGAAATACACCTAATACGTCTTATTTTCTCAACAGTCCTTTAAAATCAGCCAAAATCCTCTTTTTAGGTATGGAATCCTTAAAAACACACCTTAAAACCTTCTAACCTACTCTGTGATCCTTTAAAAGTACCGTAAATTCTCCTGTTTACTCTAGAATCCTTTATATATGCCCAGAATCCCTTGCGTCTCATAGTATCTTTCAAAAATACCCAGATTCCTTTTTGTTTAGTGTAGAATCCTTTACACGTCCCTTAAATACCTGCTGAGTCCTTTGGGTTCCTCTTGGGTACTCATCTATATTCATTTAGCGTGCGTTAACCCCTCGCCCTACCTACACGCAGCCTTCACAGCCGCGCCCTTAAAATAAAACTCTTAAAAACACCCTCCCTTCAGCTATATATAGGGCCGGATTCTGAAACGCTTCGCTCTCACCCCACGACTGTTCGGAGGCGATGAGCGGGGTTCTCATGACTGTTTTTCCTGGTAGTCTTGTAAAAAGCTTGTTAATCTGCCACTAGAACCTTTAAAACGTCTTTATAAACCAGTGTAACTTTAACTAAAAGCTTTTTATACTAGTTAATTGGGTTCTCAAGCGTGTTTCTCTTGTTAATCTGCTTCTAGAACCTTTAAAAACACTCTTGAAATCCTGTGTAACTTCAAATAGATCCTTTTTAAAGAGAACCGGGTTTTCAAGCGTGTTTCTCCAGTTAATAATGTAAAAATCTTGTTAATCTGCCACTAGAATCTTTAAAACACTCTTGAAAACCTGTGTAACTTCAACTAGAGCCTTTTAAAGATAGTTAGCCGGGTTTTCAAGCGTGTTTCTCCAGTTAATAATGTAAAAATCTTGTTAATCTGCCCCTAGAACCTTTAAAACTCCTGTAACTTCAAGTAGACCATTCGAGAAATAGACAACCGGCGCAGTAGTTGCAGGATATGATTCTACAGGCGTGCGTGACAGCCCCACCCCGTGTTACATCACTACCCCCCACAGAGCCCCTCTCTATTGGTTGACTCACCCGATGACGTCATGCTTTTCTCTCATTGGTTTTCACTCGATGATGTCATGTTTTCTGCCCCTTATTGGTTGACTCTTGTATTGCGTCATTGTTCGAGGGGCGTCTGTTATTGGTGTGTGATTCATGTGTTGCGTAATGTTTAGAGAGAGAGAGAGAGAGAGAGAGAGAGAGAGAGAGAGAGAGAGAGAGAGAGAGAGACGGATTGATTGATATAAGGTGCCATTAGAGAGAGAGAGAGAGAGAGAGAGAGAGAGAGAGAGAGAGAGAGAGAGAGAGAGAGAGACTGATTGAATGATAGATAGTGCCTACACACACACACACACACACACACACACACAGAGAGAGAGAGAGAGAGAGAGAGAGAGAGAGAGAGAGAGAGAGAGAGAGAGAGAGAGAGAGAGAGAGAGAGAGAGAGATAACGAAAAACAAACACAAACTCAAGAAAGGGAGAAGACAGAAAGAGAAAACGATAAGAGAGAGAGAGAGAGAGAGAGAGAGAGA
>NC_087169.1:21846141-21851141 GCF_035594125.1 Scylla paramamosain | reverse complement strand
CTTAACCTAACCTAACCTAACCCAACCTAACCTAACCTAACCTAACTCAACCTAACCTAACCTAACTCAACCTAACCTAACTTAACCTAACCTAACCTAACCTAACCTAACTCAACCTAACCTAACCTAACCTAACCTAACCTAACCTAACCCAACCTAACCTAACCTAACCTAACCTAACCTAACCCAACCTAACCTAACCTAACCTAACTCAACCTAACCTAACCTAACCTAACCTAACCTAACCCAACCCAACCTAACCTAACTCAACCTAACCTAACTCAACCTAACCTAACTTAACCTAACCTAACCTAACCTAATCCCAACCTAACCTAACCTAACCTAACCTAACCTAACCCAACCCAACATAACCTAACCTAACCTAACCTAAGCTAACTCAACCTAACCTAACCTAACCTAACCCAACCCAACCCAACCCAACCTAACCTAACCTAACCTAACCTAACTCAACCTAACCTAACCTAACCTAACCTAACCTAACTCAACCTAACCTAACCTAACCTAACCTAACCTAACCTAACCCAACCCAACCCAACCCAACCCAACCTAACCTAACCTAACCTAACCTAACCTAACCCAACCCAACCTAACCTAACCTAACCTAACCTAACCTAACCCAACCTAACCTAACCTAACCCAACCCAACCTAACCTAACCTAACCTAACCTAACCTAACCTAACCTAACCTAACCTAACCTAACCCAACCCAACCTAACCTAACCTAACCTAACTCAACCTAACCTAACCTAACCTAACCTAACTCAACCTAACCTAACCTAACCTAACCTAACCCAACCCAACCCAACCCAACCTAACCTAACCTAACCTAACCTAACCTAACCTAACCTAACTTAATGTAACGTAACCTTATCAAACCTCACCTCACTTCACTTTACAAACTAGGCACCACCACCACCATCACCACCATCACCATCACCATCACCACCACCACCACCATCACCACAACATCTGGTGACTGGTATACTTAGATGCACCGGTGACAGAACTTACCCAAATAAGTTGCATAATCACGCTCCTAACTGGTCCGTGTGTTGAGAATCCAATTACTAACTAGGAGGAGGAGGAGGAGGAGGAGGAGGAGGAGGAGGAGGAGGAGGAGGAAGAGGAGGAAAACAGAATGACGGAGTGAATATGTAAATCAGAAGAGGAGAGAGGAAAGGAACAGATGGTAATGAAAGAAGGAAGGAAGAAGAGGAAAGAGAAGAATAAAGGGAAGTAAAAAGAGAGGAAGAGAAGGAGTAAAGAAAGAAAAGAGAAGGAAAGAGGAGGAAGGATAAGAAATAAGGGAAGAAAACAGAGAGGGAAAGATAAACAGACCAGTGAAAGGAAGGAAGAAGACGAAAAAGATATCACAGGAAGGGAAACTAAGAAATACTGTTAGAAATTAGAAGAAAATAAAAAAAAGATAAAGGAGGGAAAAAAGAAACTGACCAAGAAAAAAAGAAAAAAAGAAGAAAAATAAGAAAAAAAAAACGAAAAATTGTAGAAAGAAGAAAAAAAGGAGATAATTAAAAGAAAATAAACTCGAAAGTGAAAAAAGTAAAAACAAAAATATTAAATAAGGTAAAAGGAGAGAGAAAATAATAACGAAAGAACAGTAAACAAAATTGATAAAGGGAAGAGGTAAGATAATGGAAGGAATGAAGGAGATGGAAGAGGAGAATGAATAGATAGAGAAGGATAGAGAGGAAGAAGAAGAAGAGGAGATAGGGTAGAATAAAGAGGAAGAAGAAGAAGTGGATGAAGAGGAGAAGGGAAATGAAAGGACTGGTGAAGAAGAATGTGAGAGAGATTTATGGAGGAAGAGGAAGAGGAAGAGGAAGGGAGGAGGAAGAGGAAGAGGAGGAGGAGGAGGAGGAGGAGGAGGAGGAGGAGGAGGAGGAGGAGGAGGAGTCTGTGGTAGAGTTGTTTATGGCTCTTCTGTTCCTAGTGAGAGAGAGAGAGAGAGAGAGAGAGAGAGAGAGAGAGAGAGAGAGAGAGAGAGAGAGAGAGAGAGAGAGAGAGAGAGAGAGAGAGAGAGCAAAACATGGGAGATAACAGAGAACAAGATAGAGAGACAAGGAAGGGAGAGGTCAGTGAGATATACGAACAGGAGGAGGAGGAGGAGAAGGAAAAAAGGAAGAGGAGGAGGAGGAGGAGGAGGAGGAGGAGGAGGAGGAGGAGGAGGAAGGGAGAGTGGTTTTAGGGAGTAGTTTTAGTGGTTAGGCAGAAGCTGAGGAGAGGGGAGGCACGAGAGAGAGAGAGAGAGAGAGAGAGAGAGAGAGAGAGAGAGAGAGAGAGAGAGAGAGAGAGAGAGAGAGAGAGAGAGAAAGATGTAGTATTAGTTAAACATATTTAGGTTACTACTACTACTACTACTACTACTATCATGTTTTCCCTCTTCCCTTCTTCACCCTCCCCTTCCTTCCTTCCTTCCTTCCTTCCTTCCCCTTCCTCTCTCCTCCCTTAATTATTCACAACAACAACAACAACAACAACAATAATAATAATAATAATAATAATAATAATAATAATAATAATAATAATAATATACACTAATTATATCTTTCATTCTTTACAGGTAAGATTAAAACGTGTCTACCTGTACATGGCAGATATTACCTGTAAGTATATGTATAAACACCTGTATACAAACATACACACGCACAAACACAGACAGACAAACAGGTGTATATTAATAAGAGTAATAATAATAGTAATGAAAAATCAGAGAGAGAGAGAGAGAGAGAGAGAGAGAGAGAGAGAGAGAGAGAGAGAGAGAGAGAGAGAGAGAGAGAGAGAGAGACTGGAGTGAAAGATAAAGGAGAAGAGGAAGGAAGACGAAAGAGAAAAGGTGAACGAGATGGAGGAGGAGGAGGAGGAGAAGAAGAAGAAAGAGGAGGAGGCGGAGGAAGAGGAGGAGGAGGAGAAGGAGGAGGAGGTGAAGAATGGAAGAGAGAAAATTAAGAGAGGATGTAAGAGAGAGGGAGAAAGAAGAAAAAAAAAAAGATTGATAAAAAAAACATATATGAAGAGAAGAGGAAGAGGAAGAAGAGGAGGAAGAGAAGGAAGAGGAGATAAAAAATTAAAACAATGAAAGAATACAAAAAAACGAAAAAAAAAATATATATAACTGAAATGAAGAAAGAGGGAAGAGGAGGAAGGGGAAGAGAAGTGAAGGGAAGGGAAAGGGGAGGAAAGAGGAGGACAGGTGTTCGCCAGGTAAGGGAGTGAAGTTAATATGTGGAAATTTGCCTGTTACCTCAAAAATGCTCCCACACGCCAAAGGAAGACTGTAAGAAAGGGAGGAGGAGGAGGAGGAGGAGGAGGAGGAAGAGGAGCAAGGTTAGAAGAGGAGGGAAAAAGAGAAGGGAGAGAGTAAGAGGAAGGTTAGAATTTGATGATAAGGAGGAGGAAAGGAGGAGCAAAAAGAGGAGGAGGAGGAGGAGGAAGAGGAGGAGAGGGAGAAAAATTGGAAGGTTAAATTTGAAAGTGAGGACGAAGAAGAGGAGGAGGAGGAGGAGGAAGAGGAGGAGGAAGGTTAATATTTGAAAGCAAGAAAGATGAAAAAAGGATGAAGAGGAGGAGGAGGAGGAATAAATGATGACAGAGGGATGAAAAAAAGAGAAGGGAGGAATTAAAAGCACAATAAACGAGGAAGAAGAAGAAGAGAGGAGGAGGAGGAGGAGGAAGAGAAGGAACATTAAGCTGAGGCGAGAGAGAACGAAGTGAGGAGGAAGGGAAGAAGAGAAAAACGAGAGAAGAGGAAAGGGGAAGAGAGGAGGAAGAGGAGAAAATAAATTAAGACGAAGAAGAAGAGTTAAGGTGAAAGGGGACGAAGAGAGGAGGAAGGGAAGTAGGAAGAGGAGGAGGAGGAAGAGGAGAAAGAAGAAGAAGAAGAAGAAGAAGAAGAAGAAGAAGAAGAAGAGGGGGAGATGATTTAAAAAGTTAGGCGAAAGTGAATCGGGAGATGAAGATAGGTGAGGTGGTGTTGCCAGCAGAGAGAGAGAGAGAGAGAGAGAGAGAGAGAGAGAGAGAGAGAGAGAGAGAGAGAGAGAGAGAGTGGCTAAAGCTGTTCTCGAAATCTTTATACATAGAATCCGCTTAGCTTGTAATCTTTAGAATCTTGCTGACTCTCTCTCTCTCTCTCTCTCTCTCTCTCTCTCTCTCTCTCTCTCTCTCTCTCTCTCTCTCTCTCACCTTCATCCCCTTCACTTCCTATTCTTCTTCTTCTTCTTGCTCTTTCTATTTCTTCATTATTATCTTCATCTTATTGTTGAGTTGTTGTTGTTGTTGTTGTTGTTGTTGTTGTTGTCGTCCTCCTTCTCCTCCTCCTCCTCTTCTTCTTATTCTTCTTGTTCTTCTTGTTCTTGTTCTTGTTCATCTTCCACATCCTCCTCCTCCTCCTCCTCCTCCTCCTGTTTCATCACCACTACCATCATCTACTTTTCCTAATTCCTCCTTTCTTTCATCACCACCACCCCCACCTCCCCCCTCCCCCCCCCACACACACTCAGGTCACTCCCCACACACTTAGTCATTCAGTCAGCGTGAGTCAGTACCTTCCTGTGCCCAGTGACTAGCGGGACGTGACTGGGAGTGGCTTAAACCAATCTCTCCTTGACTAACTGACTCACAGATATTTTGAGACCGTCGTAAGCAAGTCGTGGTTAATGTGTGGCTGTAAAGGTCGTGGTGGGTGGGGAGAGAGAGAGAGAGAGAGAGAGAGAGAGAGAGAGAGAGAGAGAGAGAGAGAGAGAGAGAGAGAGAGAGAGAGATGTGAGTGTGTGTGGAGTTATATAGGAAGAAATGGAAGAGAAAATAAAGGGAGACACACATGCAGAGAGAGAGAGAGAGAGAGAGAGAGAGAGAGAGAGAGAGAGAGAGAGAGAGAGAGAGAGAGGTCACTGAGTTGCAGGAAGAAACAGAAAAGAGAGAGAATAAAAAGGAAGGACATGCGGAGAGAGAGAGAGAGAGAG
>NC_087169.1:21841141-21843641 GCF_035594125.1 Scylla paramamosain | reverse complement strand
GAGGAAGGAGGAAAAAGGGGGGAGGAAGGAAGGGGGGAATATGTCAGGATGGGGGGATGAGGAGGGAGTCAGGGGGGTGAAGGGGGTGAAGGGGGGTGTCCGCATAGTTCCTGAGTGTCCAAAGGGTTGATTTATTGTCCCCTAACATGCCACGGGGGGAGGGGGGAGAGAGAGGGAGAGGGGTGGTAGGCTGACTGAAGGGGGCTGGGAGAGGGGGGAAAGAGAAGTTGGGGGGTAGGACTGGCTTCAAGAATATTGTGGTGGTGGTGGTGGTGGTAGTAGTAGTGGTAGTAGTTGTAGTTGTTGTTGTTGTTGATGTTGTTATTATTTTTTCTATTTTATTACTACTACTACTACTACTACTACTACTACTACTACTACTACTACTACTACTACTACTTCACTGACTCACCTTCGTTCCTACCACCACCACCATCACCACCACCACCATTCATTACTCTCCTAATGGTGGTTGTTCTCCATTAGCAACCAAATTAGTTCATTAACAAGCCCATTACCAGCATCCATACCCTGCTCCTCCTCCTCCTCCTCCTCCTCCTCCTCCTCCTCCTCCTCCTCCTCCTCCTCCTCCTCCTCCTCCTCCTCCTCCTCCTCCTCTTACGTTGTCACACCTAGTCTCTTCTTCCTCCTGTCTCACTCAGTTCCCTCCTCCTCCTCCTCCTCCTCCTCCTCCTCCTCCTCCTCCTCCTCCTCCTCCTCCTCCTCCTCCTCCTTCTCCTCCTCTAGCTTACCTGTAATTAGCGGCAGGTGGGCTGGACACACCCGTATATTGAAGTCTATCAGTCACACACACACACACACACACACACACACACACACACACACACACACACACACACTCTGTACCTCTATCGATTCTGTGTGTGTGTGTGTGTGTGTGTGTGTGTGTGTGTGTGTGTGTGTGTGTGTGTGTGTGTGTGAAGGAAAGGAAGGAGAAGGAGGAAAAGAGGCAGGTGAAAAGAAAACGGAGAAAGGAAGGAGTAGATGAAGGAAAAAGGAAGGAAAAGAAGGAACGTGAAGAAGAAGAAAAAAGGAAAGGATAGATAGATGAAAGGGAAGGAAGGGAACAGGGAACAAATGAGAAGAAAATAAAGGAAAGAAAAGAAGAAGAGGAAGGGATGAAATGAATCTTGCTGTAATATTTCTCTCTCTCTCTCTCTCTCTCTCTCTCTCTCTCTCTCTCTCTCTCTCTCTCTCTCTCTCTCTCTCTCTCTCTCTCTCTCTCTCTCTCCCTTTTTCTTCCTGTATCTGTGTTTACTCTGCATTATTTATCACTTGTATCATGTTTACCTGTCGTGCACTCCTTCTTCCCCTCCTCCTCCTCCTCCTCCTCCTCCTCCTCCTCCTCCTCCTCCTCCTCCTCCTCCTCCTCCTCCTCCTCCTCCTCTTGCTGTATTTATTGTGTTCTATTTATTGTATTTCCTTATTTGTCATTTAAACATATTTTCTGGAGGTGCATCTCTTAAAATATTGATAAAGCATTGTAACTCTTTTTTTTTCCTTTTTCCTTCCTGTTTTCGGTTTAGGATTTTAGATTTTTTGGGTGTTTTCAGTTTTTTTCTTTTTTTTTTTTAAAGTCCGCTGTTTATTTTTATTTATTGTTTGTTTGTTTGTTTGTTTGTTTGTTTGTTTGTTTTTTGCTTCCCTGCGGTTGTGGTTTCGGGAAGTGTGTTGTTATTTATTTATTTATTTATTTATTTATTTATTTATTTGTATGATTTTGTTAGGGGTTCTGACGCCACGGGGATGATAATTAAATACAGGTAAGATAACACATCAATCAGTGAAGAGACAGATAGATAATGAATAGATACAATAAGGATACAATTAGGATCAGCAACCAGGGTAGAACAAGAAATAACGGGTTCAAGCTTGAAAAATTTAGGTTTAGGAAGGAGATAGGAAAAAATTGGTTCTCAAATAGAGTGGTAGATGAGTGGAACGGACTCAATAATCATGTAGTTAGTGCTAGGACACTAGAGAGCTTTAAGAGAAGATTAGACAAGTTTATGGATGGGGATAACAGATGGAAATAGGTAGGAGTGTTTCATACAGGGACTGCCACGTGTAAGCCTGGTCGCTTCTTGCAGCTTCCCTTATTTCTTATGTTCTTATGTTCTTAATAAGAGAGATAATGAATAGATAAAAAAAATAATGATAAAAAATGAAAAAAATGAAAAGCCATCGTAATTGCTGTTGTCTCAAAAAAAAAAAAGAAATGATGATAATAAAAAAATATGTTAGGAAGAATATTCACGTCACGAGCGTTATTAAAGTGTTATTCCCTTCAGTGGTGGCGTGCATGAACGGCCTTGCTGCCTCTTTAAATACGACCTTTCCATTGTTTTTTTTCATTTAACCATTACATACATAAAAAAAAATAAATAAATAAATAAAACGACATTCAATTTCGACAAGAAGCGACGGTCTTGCGAATGTGTCTCCTGTTGGTGATGTAGAAATCCTGTTAATCTGTCAC
>NC_087169.1:21826141-21831141 GCF_035594125.1 Scylla paramamosain | reverse complement strand
CATGGGAGGGATTTTAACAGGAATATTCGGTGGAGGTAAAAAGTAGTAAAAGTGAGACATGGCTTGGTGGAAAATAAATATAGGGAGGGAAATAGAATAGAACGTTGGAATTTAGTGCAGGATGTGGAAATGTTGAACAGAAAGAGCCGCCATGCTGTGTCGCGTGAAGGGAGAGAGGGAGGAAGGAAGGCGTGGAGGGACAAGGATACGGAAGAAAGGAATGAATTAATGTATAAAGTGGAATAATTAAATGTATGATGATAAAGATAATGGACTGAGATAAATGAAATAATAAAAGAATAGATATTGATGTTTTATTTTTTTCTCTCTAATCTAACTTAGTCTAACCTAACCTAAGCAAAACAAACCAAACCAAACCAACCCAAACGAACACAAACGAAACCCAACCCAACCCAAACGAACACAAACGAAAACCAACCCAACCCAAACGAACCCAAACGAAACCCAACCCAACCCAAACGAACCCAAACGAAAACCAAACCAACCCAAACGAACACAAACGAAAACCAACCCAACCCAAACGAACCCAAACGAAACCCAACCCAACCCAATCGAACACAAACGAAACCCAACCCAACCCAAACGAACACAAACGAAAACCAACCCAACCCAAACGAACACAAACGAAAACCAACCCAACCCAAACGAACCCAAACGAAACCCAACCCAACCCAATCGAACCCAAACGAAACCCAACCCAACCCAATCGAACACAAACGAAAAACCAACCCAACTAAACCAAACCAAACAAAACAAAAAAAATATATATAAATAAAAAAAATAAATAAAAAGGCAAAATAAAAAAAAACATCAATATATTCTTTTTTATCCTCTCTCTCTCTCTCTTTCTCTCTCTCTTTTTCCAAAGGCTGTGAAGTCAAGAGAAGTAAAGTGAAGTCAAAACAAGACATCCAAGGAAAGCTCAGCAGTTCGGAAAGTTTCGAAGCACTTGAATGAACAGACATTCGAAACCAACCGAGACATCCGGCCAGAGAGAGAGAGAGAGAGAGAGAGAGAGAGAGAGAGAGAGAGAGAGGGGATTAAATAGACAAATACATGACAGGGAAAGTGAAATGTAAAGAAAAAGAGTAACAGTTCCTTTTTTTTTAATTATTTGTATATTTCTTTGTTTATTTTTTATGTTTGTATTTGTTAGTGGAAAAAATTATAAAAGGAATAGAAAATGTGAAAGAAAACGATGCACAAACACGGACAGACTGAAAAGGGAAATTTAGTTGCTGTAAAAATAATAAGAGAGAGAGAGAGAGAGAGAGAGAGAGAGAGAGAGAGAGAGAGAGAGAGAGAGAGAGAGAGAGAGAGTTTTGAAATATGAAGAATTAGAGTGTTGTGAAAACTTGAAGAGGACAAACTTAAACACTCTCACACACACACACACACACACACACACACACACACACACACACACACACACACACACACAGCTCCCGAAAAGCATTATACACACACTCACGGTCAGAGAGAGAGAGAGAGAGAGAGAGAGAGAGAGAGAGAGAGAGAGAGAGAGAGAGAGAGAGACAGACAGGCAGAGAAGGAAAAAAAAGACTTAGGCTTGCATTTAACTAAGAGGCAACTTTGCAAAACTTCAGAAAGCACTTCAAAGGCCAGACAGACAGAGAGAGAGGCAGCAACACACACACACACACACACACACACACACACACACACACACACACACACACACACACACACACACACACAACAGGAAGTATAAAATGATGATGATGAAAATTGAAACCTACGAGAGAGAGAGAGAGAGAGAGAGAGAGAGAGAGAGAGAGAGAGAGAGAGAGAGAGAGAGAGAGAGAGAGAGAGAGAGATTAGGGTTAGGAGTCCTTTTACTTCCTTATGATGAAGAAAATGGGCTGTTGTACTCTCTCTCTCTCTCTCTCTCTCTCTCTCTCTCTCTCTCTCTCTCTCTCTCTCTCTCTCTCTCTCTCTCTCTCGCCCCAGGAGCAGGGTTTGTGTACAGCTGGAGTGAGGGTAAGCTCTGGGGACATTACGAGGGGAACCCAATCAGGACAGGCACCTGCTGAGGGGAGAGAGAGAGAGAGAGAGAGAGAGAGAGAGAGAGAGAGAGAGAGGGAGAGGGGGAGGGAGGTAGCCATAGGTAAAGAGGGGAATAGAGGGGATAGGAAAGGTAACAGAGGGGATTGAAGGGAAATGAGGGGAGAGAGAGAGAGAGAGAGAGAGAGAGAGAGAGAGAGAGAGAGAGAGAGAGAGAGAGAGAGAGAGAGAGAGAGAGATGCAAGGATGAGTAAGGGAAAAGGTAAATGAGGGGAGGAGGAAGAGGAGGAGGAAAGAAAGATAGCAAATGAGGGAGGAGAGAGGGAAAAAAGAGGAGGAAATTTATATGAGAGGGGGAAGAATAGGGAATGAAAGGACAGTAGTGAAGATGAGGGGAAAGAGGAAGGAACACATAATAGAGGAGAAAGGAGGGAAGAAGAGGGGAAGACGTAGAGGGGAGAATGAAAGAGAGGAGGAAGAAAGAGAGGGAGAATAAAGAGAAAGGGTTAAGTTGGAGAATGAATGGAAGGGGAAGAGAAGGTGAAGAAAAGAATAAAATACGGTAACAGATGAATAATAAGAAGAATGAGAGAGAGAGAGAGAGAGAGAGAGAGAGAGAGAGAGAGAGAGAGAGAGAGAGAGAGAGAGAGAGAGAGAGAGAGAGAGAGAGAGAGGAGTAATGTAGGGAGGATAGGAGGAGACGAGTGGAATTAAGGTAATAAACTGCACGGTAAGGAGAGCTGGAGGAGGAGGAGGAGGAGGAGGAGGAGGAGGAGGAGGAGGAGGAGGGGAGATGACGAGAGGCACTGGTATGTAAAGGAGAAAATAAAAATGGTGAGGAAGAAAAGGGAGGAAAAAATGCAAGATGGAGATATGGAGGAGGAGGAGAAGGAAGAAGAAGAAGAAGAAGAAGAAGAAGAAGAAGAAGAAGAAGAAGAAGAAGAAGAAGGTGTTGAAGAAGTCATGAGACGGGCACAAGGCAGGCATTCTTCATATTGAAAGGAGGAGGTGGAGGAGGAGGAGTAGGAGGAGGAGGAGGAGGAGGAGGAAGAGGAGGAGGAGGAGGAAGAAAATAGCAGAAGATATATGATAGGACAGAAAAACGAGAGAAAGGAAAAAAAAATGAAAGAAAAAAATAACGAGGGAAGAATAGAGAGAGAGAGAGAGAGAGAGAGAGAGAGAGAGAGAGAGAGAGAGAGAGAGAGAGAGAGAGAGAGAGAGAAGGAAAATTAAAGAGGAAAAGAAGCAAAAGAAAACTTGAGTAATGAAGTGAAAAGCAAACACTAAGATTACTGGAGGAAGAGGAGGAGGAGGAGGAGGAGGAGGAACAAGAAGAGAGGAAGAAGGAGAGGAGCCACTTTACATAGACTATTGTAACCGTGAGGACTTGAATGAAGGAGGAGGAGGAGGAGGAGGAGGAGGAGGAAGAGGAGGAGGAGGAGGAGGAAGGAGGAAGGTAGGGAAGGTAGAGAAGAGAATAAAAATGTCCTCTAATTAGCAAGGTGAGAGAGTACGAGAGAGAGAGAGAGAGAGAGAGAGAGAGAGAGAGAGAGAGAGAGAGAGAGAGAGAGATGGCTTATACTTTATGATATTGTGTTGTACTCTCTCTCTCTCTCTCTCTCTCTCTCTCTCTCTCTCTCTCTTGTTTACACCACGGCCGTTGAATTTGTGAAGCCAAGTTTGGTTTTATGATCGATTTCAGATAGACGCGCGAAGCTTCATTCACGTATCCAAGGCTCGCTCCCATGTGGAACTCCGGGGGTCTCTCTCTCTCTCTCTCTCTCTCTCTCTCTCTCTCTCTCTCTCTCTCTCTGTTTATCTAGGTTTTCTCTCTTACGTTTTTTGTTGAAATTATGGAAGTAGAAAAGAACAGACGAAATTTTGAAGTCTTAAAGAAAACGAAGGAAAAGAAAATGGAAACTAATTTATATGTGAAAAAAAAAACTCAAAAATGAAACAAGAAAAGGGAAGTAACAGAGATAAGAAATAAAAACTAGAACCAAAACAACATAAAAATCAATAAAATAAGAAATATAGAGACATAAATAACAAAGAACAATAGAAAAATCAACAAAACACACACACACACACATACACACACACACACACACACAGAGGTCACAGAAGGGATAATCAAGGTCACGCAGCGGTACAGGGTTGATGGGTCACGTGAGGCACAGGTGAGGCACAGGTGTCCAGGTAGCGGGGCATTAATTAAGGGACAGGTGCGGGGCGTGGGAATGTTACCTGTCCGTGTGGGGCGTGCGTCAGGCGGGATGGCGGTAATAATGCCTGTGTGTGTGTGTGTGTGTGTGTGTGTGTGTGTGTGTGTGTGTGTGTGTGTGTTTGGTTGGTGGTGATGGTGGTGGTGGTGTCTTCTTCTTCTTCTTCTTTTTATTTATGCTCTTGTTTTTGTTCTTTTTTGTTCTTGTTCTTTTTCAACTACTACTACTACTACTACTACTACTACTACCACGACAATAAGAAAATTTAGTATAATGAAACAATGATAATAACAGTAACAACAACAACAACAACAACAACAACAAAGACACCCATTAAAACCCTTCCCTTTCTCTTCTCTTCCATACTTCTCACTTACTCACTAACTCACTTCCCTTCTCTCCCTTCCTCCCCTCCCCTCTCTATCTCCCTCTCTCCCCTTAACCCCAAAAACTTTACATTCTCATAAATATTTCCCAAATCCACCTTTTTTTCCCCTTTGTACCTTTTGTGGCTCCTAATTAGTTCATTAACCTCAACTCTTTTTTTTTTTTTTTTCGTCTCTACCTTTCCCCTTGTGATCTTGCCTTTTGTCCCCTATTCTCTCTCTCTCTCTCTCTCTCTCTCTCTCTCTCTCTCGTTTTTTTCTTATTTTTTATTTTGTCTCCTGGTTTTCTTTCTTTTCCTTCCTTTTTTTGGTTTGTTTGTTTGTTTGTTTATTTATTTATTTG
>NC_087169.1:21816141-21821141 GCF_035594125.1 Scylla paramamosain | reverse complement strand
GGAGGGAGGTAAGGAAGATGAAGGAGAGGAGAGATGGAGGAGGAAAGTGAGAGACAAATAGGGAGAGAAAATTATGAAGGAAGAAAGGAAGGAAGGGAAATTGAGAAGAAGGGAAATAAAAGAGGGAAAAGAAAGAAGGAAACAGGGAAATAGGGAATGTAATCTTTTTAATGCGTGTAATTCTATTCACACCTCTTAATATCCGGAGCCATTAGAGAGAGAGAGAGAGAGAGAGAGAGAGAGAGAGAGAGAGAGAGAGAGAGAGAGAGAGAGAGAGAGAGAGAGAGAGAGAACTTGACTTATCCTTATCATATCATTTTCCAAACCATTTCTTCCTCCTCCTCCTCCTCCTTCTCCTTCTCCTCCTCCTCCTCCTCCTCCTCCTCCTCCTCCTCCTCCTCCTCCTCCTCCTCCTCCTCCTCCTCCTCCTCAACATCAAAGGCGATAAAAAAAAAGAACATGCAAATTTATGATAATCGAACCGTAAAGGAATTATCGCGAAGATGTCTGTCTGTCTGTCTGTCTCTCTGTCTGTCTGTCTGTCTGTCTGTCTGTCTGTCTGTCTGTCTGTCTGTCTGTCTGTCTCTCTGTCTGTCTGTCTGTCTGTCTGTCTGTCTGCCTGTCTGTTTGTTTGTTCGATTACTTCTGAGATGAATGATTGGCGAAAGTTTTTTTTCCTTCTTCTTCTTCTTCTTCTTCTTCTTCTTCTTCTTCTTCTTCTTCTTCTTCTTCTTCTTCTTCTTCTCCTTCTTCTCCTTCTTCTTCTTCTTCTCTTCCTCTCCTTTTCGTTTCATCTGTTTTGTTTTGTTTTTCTTACTTTGTTCTTCATTTTACTACTACTACTACTACTACTACTACTACTACTACTACTACTACTACTATCACCACCACCACCATCACCACTACTGCTTTAAATTTACCAGTTATACAATATTTAGTTCATATATTATTAAAATCCCTCACTCTCTCTCCTCTTTCTCTCTCAATCTATCTATCTATCTATCTATCTATCTATCTATCTATCTATCTGACCACGATAATTTTCAAAGACCACAGAGATGATGAGTTGTGTTCTCAAGAGTGTTTCTCCTATAAATCATGTAAAAATCTTGTTAACTTATCACTAGAACTATCACAACACCTTAAACACCTGTATAACTTCAATTAGAGCCTTTTGGAATGAATTTTATCCTGTTAACGTAGAAATCTTGTCAGTCCTTCGCTAGAACCTTAAAGACATCCATAGAAAACAGTATAACCATTGAAAACCATTGGAGGTGCGTCAGAGTGCCAGAGTGTTGCAGAATCCTTACCCTCCCACTCTGGCCAGCTATCAACAGGCAGCATCATCGTCAACATCAGCACATTGTTTGGCGGAAATCATAGTCTGCGGTACGGGTTCACTATTTACGAGGCGAGGGAAGACTAAAGCAGCTTATGTTGTTTTTAAAATCGGTTCACTAATGGATTCGCCCGAGTCTCGAGGGATAGAGAGAGAGAGAGAGAGAGAGAGAGAGAGAGAGAGAGAGAGAGAGAGAGAGAGAGAGAGAGAGAGTGGCTTTTGATGTTGGCTAAACTCTGGAAAACCTCTTACTGTTGTGGTATTAATGCATTTGTTTCCTGTGTGTGTGTGTGTGTGTGTGTGTGTGTGTGTGTGTGTGTGTGTGTGTGTGTGTGTGTGTGCTTCAGACTGGCAAGCGGCTAACAGTAGTGATAGTAGTAGAAATAGTAATATTGGTTGGAATAATTATGGTGGTGATGATAGTAGTAGTAGTAGTAGTAGTAGTAGTATCAGAGAGAGAGAGAGAGAGAGAGAGAGAGAGAGAGAGAGAGAGAGAGAGAGAGAGAGAGAGAGAGAGATTAAAAGTCCCTCCTTTACCTCCGTGGTGTGGAGGGAAGCTGGATCAAGCAAGGTTGAGTGGAGGTAACTTTTTCTCTCCTCTCTACAATGTTGGAGGAAAGCTTAGCATAGCGGCCCGTGCATTCCTCCTCCTCCTCCTCCTCCTCCTCCTCCTCCTCCTCCTCCTCCTTCTCCTCCTCCTCTTTCCTCTTTTTCATTCTGTTTTATTTTCATTGATTCTTGTTTGTGTTTTATTATGTATTTAATTTTTTTCCTCTTTCTTTTCTTTCTTTCTTCTTCTTCTTCTTCTTCTTTTCCTTTTTTATTCATTCATTCATTCTTTTCTTATCATCTCTTTCATTCAATCTTTCCTTCATCCACCTATCGTTTCCAATTCCTCCCTTCCTTCCTTTCCTTTCCTTTGCTTTCCTTCTCTCCTCGTTTCCTTTATTCCTCCCTCCACCATAGAGAGAGAGAGAGAGAGAGAGAGAGAGAGAGAGAGAGAGAGAGAGAGAGAGAGAGAGAGAGAGAGAGAGAGACTTGCCTGGTTATATCGCGTCTTGTCACTTTCTCCTCTTCTTCCTTACCTCCTCCTCCTCCTCCTCCTCCTCCTCCTCCTCCTCCTCCTCCTCCTCTTCCTCTTCCTCATCACCAATTACTAGCGGTGATCGTCAGGGGACTACGCCACCTGCCGCGCTCTCTAGGGGGTCGCCTCTCCCCCCCTCACTCCCCTAGCACAAGGCAGTAATGCTGTTAGGAGGAGGAGGAGGAGGAGGAGGAGAAGGAGGAGGAGGAGGAGGAGGAGGAGGAGGAGGTGTTTGACTGTGTACATATCCATGGGTGATAGGGGGTAGGGGCAGAGAGAGAGAGAGAGAGAGAGAGAGAGAGAGAGAGAGAGAGAGAGAGAGAGAGAGAGAGAGAGAGAGAGTAACAATAATATAAACCACGGAAGAGGAAATAGAAAGAAAATGAAAAAGAAAGAATGAAAAATAAGAGAAGAGAGAGAGAGAGAGAGAGAGAGAGAGAGAGAGAGAGAGAGAGAGAGAGAGACAGAAACAGATAGAAAACCAAATAAAGAGAGAAAGAAAGAGAGGGAAAGTGAGGGGAAGAGAACTAAGAAAGAGAAAAAAGAGGAAAGAAACGAAAGAAAGGGAAAAAAAAAGAGAGAGAGAGAGAGAGAGTGAGAGAGTGAAGAGACAGACGTGACCAGTAAATGCATAGTGAGGTGAGGGGAAACAGGGAAATAGTGAGGGGAAAGAGGGGAGAGGTGATAGTAACGGCCTCAAGTGGACAATGACACCCACAGAGGGGAAACAAGGGAACAAATGAGGGGAAATTGGGGCACATCTAAGGGGGAAACCGAGGGAAAATGGGAGGTCAACTAAAGGGAGAAGTGAGGGGGAGTAATTGACCTGAGTAAGGGGAAAATTTGGGAGGTGTTCTTAAGGGACTGAGGGGAAACAAATGGACTGGTTAAGGGGAAAATTTGTGAGGTGATCTTTAGAGGCCTAAGGGGAAGGTTTTAGGTGTCTGAGGGGAAAACTGAATGACTGAGGGGAAGTACGTTTCATGTGAGGGGAAATATTGAGGTAACTAAAAGGAAAATAAGATCAATTTAAGGGATATTTAAGGGAAACATTCTTAACATAACTGACGAGGGGAAAGAAGGGTGTGTGTGTGTGTGTGTGTGTGTGTGTGTCGTATGTAAACAAACAATTTCTCTCTCTCTCTCTCTCTCTCTCTCTCTCTCTCTCTCTCTCTCTCTCTCTCTCTCTCACTAATTTTTCCTCCCTCACAGCCCATTCCTCACCCTCTCCCCTCTTTCCTCCCTCTCTCCTTCTCTCCTTTCCTCCTTCTCTCCTCCCATCATCCCTATTCCTTTTTTCTCCCTTTTTTTCTCCTCCTTTTCGTTCATCTCATATTTCTTCTCTTTTCTGTATCTCTTCCTGTTTTTTTCTCTCTATCTCCTTTTTCCTTCCTTCCTCTTTCTTTATTTTTGTCTCTTTCTCTCTCTCTTTCTCACTTCTCTTCTTTCCTCTCTCTCTCTCTGACTGACACAAACATGAATATTTTTTTCCTTCATTTCTTTTCATTTGTCAAACATACGAAAGGACAAGATGGGACAAGAATGATAAGGAAAAAAAGGTCATAAAGCAGAAATAAAGCAGAAAGTAAGATAAAAGATAGAAGAATGACAAAGAAAAAAGAATAAAGGAGGAATTATGTAAACAGAACCAAAATATGAAAAGAAAACAATAATAAGAGAAAAAAATAGATGAAAAAAATGGAAATACAAGAGAAGAAGAAGAATAAAAGTCAGAATTGAAGAAAATAAAGTAGAAAAATATAAAAAAGAAGGATAAAGAATAGAATAAATAAATAAGAGGCGTAATTGAGTGTGGGAAAATTAATAAAGAACACATGATAATTAATGAAACGCTGAATTGCAAGGTGACACACACACACACACACACACACACACACACACACACACACACACACACACACACACACACACACACACACACACACACACACACAGTCAGCTGGTTTTGCATTTACCTCGTTGTCATAAATTTTGAACGATAGCATTTTAATAACTAGGCTCTCTCTCTCTCTCTCTCTCTCTCTCTCTCTCTCTCTCTCTCTCTCTCTCTCTCTCTCTCTCTCTCTCTCTCTGTTCTTTCACTCTTCCTTTCTTCATTCATTCATTTCTTCATTCACTCGTTTGTTTTATTTATTTTTTCATTCATTCATTCATTCTTTTGTCTGTTTGCTTTTTATTTCTTTTTCTTTCATATAGTTTGTTCTTCTTTTATCTTAACACATTCATTCATTTCCTTCCTTCCTTCCTTCCTTCCCTCCTTCCCTCCTTCCTTCTATTTACTTGTGGTTTAATCGTGCCTCAAGATTTAATTAAGAGTGTAGTGTAGGGAAGGGGAGAGTGTGTGTGTGTGTGTGTGTGTGTGTGTGGCTCTTACACACACACACACACACACACACACACACACACACACAAACACACACGTATAATCACTAACTTTAATGCAGTGAAATTATAATCAAACTGAGAAACTAATTACACACAGGTAGGAGGAAGAGGAGGAGGAGGAAGAGGAGGAGGAGGAGGAGGAGGAGGAGAAGGATTTGAGGGCAAGGA
>NC_087169.1:21801141-21808641 GCF_035594125.1 Scylla paramamosain | reverse complement strand
CTCTCTCTCTCTCTCTCTCTCTCTCTCTCTCTCTCTCTCTCTCTCTCTCTCAAATTAAAAAAGGAAAGACTTTAGGAGGGAGAAAAAAATTGACTCTATTAATAAATGAGAAGAAAAGGAAAAAAATAACGAGAAAGAAAAGAAAATGTAGGGGAAAGAAAACAGTGAGAAAAGAAGAAAAGTAAAGAAGAAAAATAAAGACGAAATAAAGAAAGGAAAGCGAGAAAGCAAATAAAATATAAAAAAATAGAAACCAATAGGGGAAAAAAATGAAGAGTAAAGATGAAATAAAGAAAAAAAGGGGAAAAAAAGAGGGGAAAGAAAACCTCGAAGAAGGAAACAATGCACTCGTTAAAAAAAGACAAAAAATAAGGAAAATAAAACAAAAAAAAAGAAAAGAAGAAAGAAGAAATAAAGAAAAAAAGGAAAAAAAGGAAAAAAAGAAGGGAAAGAAAGCCATGAAGCAGGAAATATCCATTATAGTCAAAACGCATTCACCCAAAAATCTTTCCCCCTCATAATCCTCTCCCCATCCCTTCCCGTTCCTCCCCTTCCCCCTCCCCCCATCTCCCCCTTCCCTCCCCCTCGCCCCCCCGCCAGTCTCCCTTCAATAATAACTCAGGAAGGAAATGATTGTCCCCCCAACTCCTCACAACTCAAAAAAAGGGAGAAATACATGAATTGCCTTCGAATGGAGGAGGAAAAGGAGGAAAAGGAGGAGGAGGAGGAGGAAAAAAATAAAAGAATAGGAAAAGAAATGAATAACGAGTAGAGATGAAAATATGTGAATATCTTTTGAATGATAAATGGAGGAGGAAGAAGAAAAGGAAAGAAAAAGAAAGTTATATTGAAAAGAGAAAGGAATTATGAATGTTTCTAGAATCGGAAGTGGGGTAAGAGGAGGAGGAGGAGGAGGAGGAGGAGGAGGAGGAGGAGGAGGAGGAAAAAAGAAAAGAAAGAGGAAAGTTTACTGAAAAGAAAGAACTTATGAATAGCTCTCGAATTAAATGGAGGACGAGAAAAATGAAAAGGAAAGAGAAAAAAGTATAGACAAAAAAAGAATATGAATTGCCTTCGAATCATAAATAGAGAATGATAAGAAAAAGGAAGAAGAAAGAAAAGCAAAAAAAAAAAAGATTAACTCATTCACATATTCAGTGACTTTTTTTTTTTTTTTTTCAATTAACAAACATTCGTGCATCTAAACACATCGTACCCAAGCAAAGAGTGACGTACACCTCACACACACACACACACACACACACACACACACACACACACACACACACACACACACACACACACACACATATAGATACGTACCCACAATGCCTCGCCAGGGACAGCCACTCATGTAACAGTTGATGGGGGCAATAAGAAGACACTATTAAGATGGTAACTTGATCCTTAAATACTGGAGATGTTAATACTATTGTTGTTTTTGTGTTTATTTGATTGTTTTTATTAATTTTTTTATTATTATTATTATTATTGTTATTATTATTGTTGTTGTTGTTGTTGTTGTTGTTGTTGTTGTTGTTGTTGTTGTTTCAGTGTTAATTTCCTGTTTGTTTTTATATTTAGTTTCTTTTTATGTCTTTTTGTTTTGTTTTGCTCTTATTTCCATTTTATCTTTGTATATTTCTTGTATTTTCATGATCACTACTGCTATTACTCTTTTTTTTTCCTATTTTTCTCTCTCTTCTTTTCCTCATTTAATTATTCTTTACTTTCCTTCATTTGTGGCATCTTTTATCGTGGCTGTTATTTTATCTATCATCCTCTTACCTTGCCTTCCACAATACCTCCTCTTCCTTCCTTCCTTCCTTCCTTCCTTCCTTCCTTCCTTTTTCTCTCTATCTCCTTTCTTCCATGCCCTCTCCAAATTATATCCCTTTATCATTGGTCTTACACACACACACACACACACACACACACACACACACACACACACACACACACACACACACACACACACACACACACACACACACACACAGACAGACAGACAGACAGACAGACAGACAGACAGACAGACATGCGAGCCAGACAATAAAGAGAGAAAAAGAAGACAGAGAGAGAAAGAAAGAGAGAAAGAAAGTAAAAAAAGGGAACTGGATGAATATTTTTGACTTTTATCGAATTTTTTTTTTTATTTTAATGATTTTTTTTCTTTTTTTTTCTTTTTGGTTTTTGATTGTCTAAAATATTAAATCTGTGTATTTTTTTTTATAGAATTCATGTTATTCTCTCTCTCTCTCTCTCTCTCTCTCTCTCTCTCTCTCTCTCTCTCTCTCTCTCTCTCTCTCTCTCTCTCTCTCTCTCTCTCTCTCTCTCTCTCTCTCTCTCTCTCTCTCTCTCTCTCTCTCTCTCTCTCTCTCTGACCTTCCCTTCCCTTCCCTTCCCTTTCCTTCCCTCCCAATTATAGCTTCACTCTATTTCTCCCTCCCTCCCTCCTTCCCTCCCTTCCTCCTTCCCTCCCTCCTTTATTTACATCATTTACCTCCCTCCTCCATCTTTCCTCCAATTTTTATTCCCCTCCTCTCTCATCTATCTTTCCTTCATTCCCATCCACTCCTCCTCCTCCTCCTCCTCCTCCTCCTCCTCCTCCTCCTCCTGGCACTTCCCCTCTCCCTCTCTCCTCTCACTTGCCTCTCATTCCTCTCAATTGGCACTTCCAGAGAGGCACTGCCAACCTTACCGATCTCTCTCTCTCTCTCTCTCTCTCTCTCTCTCTCTCTCTCTCTCTCTCTCTCTCTCTCTCTGATTTTTTTTTTTACTTTTTTCTCTAGTTCCTTTGTTTCTTGTTTTTTTTTTCTTTTCTTTTGTTCTTCTCTATTGTTCTTCTTTTTTGTTGTTCTTCTTTATTTTCTCCTTCGTTTCGTGGGAATTTGAATATGTTTAATTTTATTTTTCCTTTTTTATTTTCTTCCTTTCTTTGTTTATCTATTTATTTATTTATTCCTTCCTTCCATTCCTTCCTTCCTTCCTTCCTTCCTTCCTTCCTTCCTTCCTTTCTTCCTTTATTTCTTCTTTCAATCTCTTCCTTCTCCTTCCTTCTTTTCTTCTTCCTCTTTCTCCTGTTCTACGTATTTATCCCTCTCTGCTCCTTCCTCCTCCTCCTCCTCCTCCTCCTCCTCCTCCTCCTCCTCCTCCTCCTCCTCCTCCTCCTCCTCCTCCATATGTTCATTCCTTCCTTCCTTCCTTCCTGCCTTCCTTCCTTTCGTTCATTCCATTCCATCCTCCTCCTCTTCCTCCTCCTCCTCCTCCTCCTCCTCCTCTTAGTCAGCATCATCACAACTTTCATCCATGTCATCTCTTTCTTCCTCCCCATTTTTCCCTCCTCCTCTTCCTCCTCCTCTTCCTCCATCATCATCACTTATTCTCCCCTTCGTCAGCTCCTTCGTCAGTAGTTCCCGGCGCCTCTGTGAACCGTGTGGCTGCTGGTGGCTCTAATTAGGTTCATCTGGCGTGGTTACAGCCCTCTCTCACTCTCCCTCTCTTACTTTCTCGCTCTCTTTCTCTTTTTCTCTCTTTTTTTGCGCTTCTTTCCCTCTTAGTGTCAATCATCCCGCGAACCTTGTCTAGATTAAGAGAGAGAGAGAGAGAGAGAGAGAGAGAGAGAGAGAGAGAGAGAGAGAGAGAGAGAGAGAGAGAGAGATGCGGATGCTGTGGTTTATGTGCATTTATGGTGTAATCGTGTGTGTGTGTGTGTGTGTGTGTGTGTGTGTGTGTGTGTGTGTGTGTGTGTGTGTGTGTGTGTATCTCGTGATTTGAGTTCCTGGAAGTGGTTGAAGAGGGAGAGAAGAAGAAGAAGAAAAAGGAGGAGGAGGAGGAGGAGGAGGAGGAGGAGGAGGAGGAGGAGGAGGTAATAGTAGAAGTGATAGTGATGAAGGAAGAAGAGGAAGAAGTGATGGTGGAGGTCATAGTGGAAGAAAATTGAGACGAAGAGGAGGAGGAAGAGGAGGACGAGGTGACAAGGCTAAAACAAGACAATTTTTCCCTCTTTTTCTATTCAGAGGACAACAATTGAAGGAAACATTTTAGCCACAAGTAACAGAGAACACTAATGGAGAGCAGTGTTGAGTAATGACAGTGATAGTTCCGGTGATGATGACGATGACAGCAGTGATGACGGGAATGACAGTGTTTGCTGTGACGAGGCATTTGTATCACCACCACCACCACGGCCCTGTAACGTTAGCCTTGCCTGCTGGTGTGGCCGGTTAGTAAGAGTCACCAAACTGCCTTGCAAGGACCTGAACGTTTAATGATGCTTGGGTTTTCTTTGTATTCCTTTGTGTTTTACCTCCAGGAGCTGAAATTTTGGTGCCTTTTTTTGTATTCCTTTGTGTTTTCCCTCCAGGAGTTGAAAGTTTGGTGCTTGTTTTTTTTTCTTTGTATTCCTTTGTGTTTTCCCTCCAGGAGCTGAGATTTTGGTGCTTGGCTTTTCTTTGTATTCCTTTGTGTTTTCCCTCCATGAGCTGAAAGTTTGGTGCTTGTTTTTTTCTTTGTATTCCTTTGTGTTTTCCCTCCAGGAGCTGAGATTTTGGTGCTTGGCTTTTCTTTGTATTCCTTTGTGTTTCCCCTCCAGGGCCCGAAAGTTTGGTGCTTGGTTTTTCTTTGTATTCCTTTGTGTTTTCCCTTCAGGAGCTGAGATTTTGGTGCTTGGCTTTTCTTTGTATTCCCTTGTGTTTTCCCTCAGGACCTGTAAGTTTGGTGCTTGTTTTTTCTTTGTATTCCTTTGTGTTTTCCCTCCCAATGACTCGAGTTCTTGAGGAAGGAGGTTTCAAAAGACATATCCAACTTTTCCTAGTGTTTTTTTTTTTATTTTATCTTTTTTTTTATCATTAGCATCTCATTTTTTCATATAAGTTTGTTTCCCTGTGCTAGTATCGAGGGAAAAAAAGAAGTCCCCTTTGCCAGTTTCCCTCTGACATAGAAAAAAAAAAAGGAAAATTCTGGCGCTGTATTTCCACCATTAAAAACAACAACAGAAAAAAGGAAAGTAAAGAAAAGGAAACATTTGGAATTCCTGTATAATTCTCAACCTTGAAACTTCATTTTGTTATTATTTTGTAGCGAAGTAATTAGGTAGTTGTGTAATTGCCTCAAATTACCTGCCGGCATGGAACTTTTACTTACCGACCATGAGTGTGGTGAGAGAGAGAGAGAGAGAGAGAGAGAGAGAGAGAGAGAGAGAGAGAGAGAGAGAGAGAGAGAGAGAGAGAGAGAGCGGAAATCCTTAGACAAACAGATATAGACAAGTATACTTACAGACATACATACAGACAGACACACGTACAAACAGACATACGAGCAAGCAGATAGACACAAACAAACATTATAAAGACAGACTTACAAAAAAAAAAAAACAGACAAAGACACGAACAAAAGAGAGACAAATAAAGAGAAAAAAGAAGGGAAAAGATAAGAGAAAAGAGAAAATGAAATGAAGAAGGAAAAGAAAGAAAACGAAGAAAGAAAAAAATAAACACAATAGGATTTTTTGGGACTGACTCGCCTATTGTGGTGAGAGAGAGAGAGAGAGAGAGAGAGAGAGAGAGAGAGAGAGAGAGAGAGAGAGAGAGAGAGAGAGAGAGAGAGAGAGAGAGAGAAAAACTTCATGTTATTTTGTATCTTTTCATTTGGTTTCCTCCTTCTTTCCTCTCTCGCAATTGTCAAAGGAAAAGGAGAACAGGTAGGGTCTAAATTACCTGTGTTTCTGAAGGCTAATTAGCAGGTAGTTAGTGGTGAGAGAGAGAGAGAGAGAGAGAGAGAGAGAGAGAGAGAGAGAGAGAGAGAGAGAGAGAGAGAGAGAGAGAGAGAGAGAGAGAAATGTGTTTTATAGTTTGTTTTTTAAAGATTGTTGTTGTTCTTGTTCTTGTTGTGGTGGTGGTAATAGTAATAGTAGTAGTAGTAGTAGTAGTAGTAGTAGTTTTTGTTGTTGTTGTTGTTGTTGTTGTTGTTGTTGTAGTCGTTAAATAAGTGAGTATTTCCAATCATGAATTATCGCATCAAAGTTTATCATTGTTAGTGTTGTTAATAGTGGTGGTGGTGGTGGTGGTGGTAGTAGTAGTAGTAGTAGTAGTAGTAGTAGTGGTGGTGGTAGCAATTGTGGTGGCGAGGGAGTAATTACACATGTTGCCAAGGCCATTAATGTGACGGCTGTAAATTAATTAGGCTTGGCTTGTTGTTGCATGTGAGAGAGAGAGAGAGAGAGAGAGAGAGAGAGAGAGAGAGAGAGAGAGAGAGAGAGAGAGAGAGTTATGACTAAAGTTTTCCTGCTCTCATATTTGTAGTTCCGTAGTTGAAGGAATATTTGGCTTCCCTCCTCCTCCTCCTCCTCCTCCTCCTCCTCCTCCTCCTCCTCCTCCTCCTCCTCCTCCTCCTCCTCCTCCTCTAATGAAAAATATGATGTATGTTTTTAGTTTCCTTCAAGAGATTTTTTTTTCATGTGTTTGTTAATATTTGGAGTTTTCCTTTTTTTCCCCTTTTGTTTTTGTTTGATGTAAATTTTGTTGAGGAAAATTTACTTGCGATGGGAAAAGGAAAGGAGAGGAAAACGTGGGAGGTATTTCGTTTTTATTTCCTTTTTTTCTTTTTTTCTTAATTTTGCTTTCCTTTGTCTTGTTTTTCTTTCATTTATTGCTTTTTTTCATCTTTTTCTTTTCTTTTTTCTTAATTTATTTTTCTTTTTGCTTTGTTCTTCTTCCATGTTTAGTATTTTTCTTTCTTTTTTTCATTATTTTTGTCTTGTTTTCTTTGATTTTCGGTTTTTTCTCCCTTTTTCCTATTGTTCTCAAATAATTTCTTTGTTTTCCTCTTATTCTGCATTACTTTTATCTATCTTTTTTATAATTTTTTTCACTTCTACATTCATCTCTTTCATTTCTCTTCTCTTTTTCTCTTTTTCTATTTTCATCAGATCTTCTTTTTGTTTTTCCTCTAATTCTTCTATTCTGTTTCATTAATATTATTCTTATTTTAATCTCGTATTTATTTATCTTTTGTATCTTTCCATTTCTATATTAATTTTTTTCCATTTAACTACAATATAATCCTTTTTTTTCACTATTTTTTCATTAATTAATTTGCTTTCTCTCATTTCACCACAATACAGCTTTCTTTCATTCTTTCTTCCTTTTTATTCCTTTCTTCAGTTCTGTCCAATTATTTTCTTTACAAACTCGACCAAGATCCTTTGTTATCTTGTTTCTCTTCTGTTCCTTCTTTTATGCCCCCTTTTCTCTCCACTTTTCGTTATTTTGTTGAGGTTATTCCATTTTTTTGTCACATTTTCATCCTTTCCTCTCTTTTTTTCCTTCATTTTGTCTTATTTACATCCTTTATTCATTTTATTTACCTTTTATCGTCTTCCATCTACTGCGCACCTTTTTTTCCCCTTAAGTTACATTTTTATCATTTTTCCCCCTTCCGTCCTTCCATTCTTCACTCACACATGAGACAGAGGTCCTTTGGCGCCGAGTCTGTAGGAAC
>NC_087169.1:21776141-21778641 GCF_035594125.1 Scylla paramamosain | reverse complement strand
CACTCAATACCGTGCGTCTCTCCTTCGCTCCTTCGTTCCTTCAGCCACAGGTGTGACCCAAGAGAGTTCACTTCCTTCACCTCCTTCAGTGCCTCCTTCATGTGCTAATTAGTGCAGGTAAAGGAGGTGAAATGGGCAGATGTGAAAGGTGGTGGGCTGCAGGTGTCAAGTGGTCGAAGTGCCTCTTGGGTCATGGAGAGAGAGAGAGAGAGAGAGAGAGAGAGAGAGAGAGAGAGAGAGAGAGAGAGAGAGAGAGAGAGAGAGTATTAAGACTATACCTGGTTAAGACTATACTACTACTACTACTACTACTACTACTACTACTACTACTACTACTACTACTACTACTACTTCCTCAGTTCTTAAGTAAACACCAAACATGCAAGATGGCGTGCTACAAGATACTGAAGAAAATAAAGAAAGAGATAATGAGAGGATGAAATTATATAAGAAAACAGCAAGAAAGAGAAGAAGGATGATAAATAGTAAAGAAAATAAAGATAAATAGAGAAAAATAAGATAATGAGATAGCTTTCAGTATCTATCTTTAAACTGTATAGGATTTGGGAAAGAGTTGTGTGTGTGTGTGTGTGTGTGTGTGTGTGTGTGTGTGTGTGTGTGTGTGTGTGCACATAGGCAGTAACAAAAACTATTATCATCCATAAAGGGAGACTGTAATGCCGGCGTGCCCTGCGGGGGGCGCCGACCCCTGCCTGATGGGGGAGAGGGGGGCGGTGAGGGAGAGAAGGTGGGGGGGCAGGAAGGAAGGGGGTCAGAGAATACGGATTTCTGTGTGGTATTTGTTTGTTTGTTTTAGTCCTTGTAACTAAGTGTAGATCTCTCTCTCTCTCTCTCTCTCTCTCTCTCTCTCTCTCTCTCTCTCTCTCTCTCTCTCTCTCTCTCTCTCTCTCACGATAATACCAATACTAATACTCACCTGCCTGCAGAGTTACAATTTGCAGGTGTGTGGCAGGTGTGTGGCGTGGTAGCGTGCGCCTACACACCTGCGTGCCATTACTGCGTCTGCTGGTGTGGCGGGTGTGGGGGTGGTGCTCTTGTTGTCAGTGCGAGTGATGGTGGTGGTGGTGGTGGTGGTTGGATAGTTAGTGCTACTACTACTACTACTACTACTACTACTACTACTTTTACTCTTTTTCTCAACATAGTCTTCTTTCCTCTCTTATTCGTTATTTTCTTCTATTTTCTCTCTCTTTGCTTTCTTTCTCATTCTTGTTCTTCTGGTTCTTATACCTGTTCTTCATTCTAGTTCTTGTTCTTGCCAATACTTCCACCACTACCTCTACTTCCACCACCACCACCACCACCACCAGTATAAAAACAAACAACAACAACAACAACAACACAAACAGGAGCCAGCGGACCCACCTCCAATACGGCGTGCGGAATTGTCATGCCGTTGAAAAAGATCAAACAGGGAGAGGCCTCGGGATACAACAGGGGAGGGGGAGGGGGGCGGTCAGGGGAGGGGGGTAAGTGGAGGTTTGATATCCCCCCTGAGAGTCCCTAGAGTCCCTGAGAGAGCCCCCTCCTGGAGTCCCTGTGAGCCCCTGGGAGTCCCTGAGAGCCAGACATAAAGCCCTTGTATTCTTGTATTCCCCCGGGCCATAACAGGACGAGCCACTGAAGCGGGTGTCTCAGAAATGGAACACGAGAGAGAGAGAGAGAGAGAGAGAGAGAGAGAGAGAGAGAGAGAGAGAGAGAGAGAGAGAGAGAGAGAGAGAGAGAGAGAGAGAGAGAATCATTGGTATACACTATTTTTTCTTTTCTCTTTTTTCTCACTTTTTTTCTGTTCCTTTTTGTTTGAAGTTTTATTTAGATAACTGCTATTTTCTTCTTTATTAATTTCGTTCGGTCTTTTTTTTTTTTTTTTTTTTGAGTTTAAGACATTTTTTTTTCAAATTTTCTTCGTTCCGCTCCTAATTTTAAGTTTAAACATAACCGTTTTATTTTTTGTGACTAAATAGGTGAATTAATGAAGCACTACCTTGAAAAGAAATAATAAAAAAAAACAGAATTTTGCTTATATATAACTACGTAGATTTTCCCTAGATTTTTCCTTCACTTTTTAACCTGAAACTTAAAAAAAAATGACTTAAAGGATCAGAACAATTTAAAAACCTGACTAAATACTCGTACATAAGTAACTATATTCTTCCTTCACTTTCTAACACAAACCATAAAAAAATCACATAAAAGAAATAAATAAATAAAAACCCAACTAAATACACGAGTCACTCACTCAACACAACCCAAACAGAAAACGAGGCACTCAGAGACAACGCCATCTATTGAACGTAAGGGGAAGTGTGAGTGAGTATATATTGCAGTGTCTTTATATTTACCACCCCTGCCCTCTCTCTCTCTCTCTCTCTCTCTCTCTCTCTCTCTCTCTCTCTCTCTCCCCTCCCCCTGCTGTTCCCGGAATATGATTGGTTGGACACAGATTCCTCTCCTCGGGGGGCAAGAGGACGCCTGTGGG
>NC_087169.1:21756141-21766141 GCF_035594125.1 Scylla paramamosain | reverse complement strand
ACGGCGCGGCAGGTAATGTGATGAAGGTACCTGTCTGTCTGTCTGTCTGTCTGTCAGTCTGTCTGTCTGTCTGTCTGTCTGTCTGTCTGTCTGTCTGTCTGCCTGGCTGGGTGGCTGGGTTGGTGTTCTTTGTGAGAGAGAGAGAGAGAGAGAGAGAGAGAGAGAGAGAGAGAGAGAGAGAGAGAGAGAGTTATGAAAGGAACATGACAATAAAAAAAATTTCGAGGTGAGAAAAAAATGAGAAAAAAAGAAATTATACGATAAAGTGAGAAAGTACTAAGAGAGAGAGAGAGAGAGAGAGAGAGAGAGAGAGAGAGAGAGAGAGAGAGAGAGAGAGAGAGCACTGAAATCTGAAATAAAAGAATAAATAAATAAATCTCATGTAAATTAGGTCCGATAAAAATATTTCTTGGCAGCAGAGACGAAAATTTTTGAGAAGAAAGGACGAAAATTTACGAGAACCGAGAGAACGACATTACAAAGAACACTGAAAGCTTCTGGGGAAAAAAGGAAAAAAAATAGGAAAAAAATATAAAAAAGGCTGTAATTGAATAGGGAATCACAAGAAAATGAATGAAAGTGACAAGGAGCAGTAGGAATAAATGAAAATGAAGATGAAGAAAAGGGAGGAGGATGATAAAGGAAGGAGAGAGAGATAAAAGATGAAACGAAACCAGTAAAATATAAGAGAATGATAAAGAAAAAAACAATAAAAATAGAAAGAATGAATAAAATCAGGAAATGCAAAATAATGGAAGAAAAGGAGGAGCAGAGGAAGTAAAAGAAAATGAAGAGGAGAGGGAGAAAAGACAAAAAACCTGAGAGAAAATTCGTTAATAATGGAAATAAAATGTTGAGGAAAGACATAATTAATAAGGAGGAGGAGGAGGAGGAGGAGGAGGAGGAGGAGGAGGAGGAGGAGGAGGAGGAAGAAGGAAGAGGAGGAATTGAAATTATGTCCATTGTCTCTCTCCAAACACACAACTGTACCACCACCACAAGAGAGAGAGAGAGAGAGAGAGAGAGAGAGAGAGAGAGAGAGAGAGAGAGAGAGAGAGAGAGAGAGAGAGAGAGAGAGAGCAGTACTAATAACTGTCTAATTACTTAATAACGTGTGTGTGTGTGTGTGTGTGTGTGTGTGTGTGTGTGTGTGTGTGTGTGTGTGTGTGTGTGTGTGTGGAGGGTACTTCGCGTGTAGCCACCTCGTTAGTGAGAGAATAGTTGACGTGGCTCTTGCTGGGAGAGAGGGAGGGGGGAGAGAGGGAGAGGGGAGAGAGGGAGAGGGAGAGGGGGAGAGGGAGAGGTAAATACCAGGAAAGTGCAAGGATCAGTTGCGAAAAACCCCAGAGAGAGAGAGAGAGAGAGAGAGAGAGAGAGAGAGAGAGAGAGAGAGAGAGAGAGAGAGAGAGAGAGAGAGAGAGATGGTTACCTGTGCTTTAATTTTTTGAAATGTATTGTTTGTTGTTTGTTTTCCTCCATAATTCAAGGCGAGCAAGCGAAGGAAAGCAGTGTGTGTGTGTGTGTGTGTGTGTGTGTGTGTGTGTGTGTGTGTGTGTGTGTGTGTGTGTGTGTGTGCGTACATTTGATTAGTCTGTTGTGTTGGTAGAATATAATTTTTCATCGAATGGGTGAACAAGATAAAGAAATGAAGAAAGGGAGGAAGAAAAAGGAGTAATTAGAGGAGGAGGAAGAAGGAAGAGAATGAAAGAGAGAATAAAGAAGAAGAGAAGGAAGATAGAGACAAGAAAAGAAGAAAGAGGGGGGAAGGAAGATGAGAAAAGAAGAGAGAGAATGGAAGAAGAAAAATGAGAAGGGAAGAAGGGTAGACACAACAAAAGGAGGAAAAAGATGAAGGAAAAGGAAAAAGAACAGAGAGAGAATGGAAGAGGAAAAAATGAGAAGGAAGGAAGTTAGAGAAAATAAGAGAAGGAGGACGAGGAGAAGGAGAAGCAGGAGGAGGAAGGAAGGAGATAGAAAGAAAGAAACAATCTATACATTTTCACTGTGCTAAAACGTGATTGAAGGAGGGAAGGAAGGAAGACGATAAAGGAGGAGAGAGAGAGAGAAAAGAAAACAAAGACAGGGAGAGAAAGATAGACATTTTGCAGGAAGGAGGAAAAGGAGGAAGAGAAAAGGAGGGGAGAAAATGAGTGAAAGAATGGAGGGAGAGATAGACGGAGAGAAGAATGAAGGAGGGAGGGAAGGAAGGAAGGAAGGAAGGAAGGAGGGAGGGAGAGGAAAGCCTTGAAGCATGCAACACTGAAGGAAGGAAGGAAGGAAAAAAAGGAAAAAAAAAACAAACAAGTCATTTCAAGGAGACCAGAGATAAAGTTTCCTGTATTTTGTATATGAGAGAGAGAGAGAGAGAGAGAGAGAGAGAGAGAGAGAGAGAGAGAGAGAGAGAGAGAGAGAGAGAGAGAGAGAGGTCCCACTTATACTCTTAGTAGGTCGAGGTTAACCTTCTGAAAACACCAATGGACTTACTCCTTAGGGAACGTCTTAAGGGTCTCCCCCTCTCTCTCTCTCTCTCTCTCTCTCTCTCTCTCTCTCTCTCTCTCTCTCTCTCTCTCTCTCTCTCTCTCCATCTTTTTTTCTCGTTATCCTTCTTCTTTCTTTTATTTTTATCATTTTTCCCCTCCATATTAATTTCCCACTACTATCCTTGACTACACACACACACACACACACACACACACACACACACACACACACACACACACACACACACACACACACACACTTTTCCTAAGGGTTAAATAAATAAATAAAGAAAATGCTCACTGGAACTCATAATATATACATTTACATTGCGTGGAAAAAGAAAATAATTACTCTCTCTCTCTCTCTCTCTCTCTCTCTCTCTCTCTCTCTCTCTCTCTCTCTCTCTCTCTCTCTCTCTCTCTCTCTCTCTCTCTCTCTCTATTTTGTCCTTAATTTATTACTCGAATTATGAATACCAACTTCCATTTCACTTAGTAATTATAACGTTAATGTAATCTGGCACTTTTAGACACGTGTGGCACTGTCTGGCACTCAGGTTAATGTGGCACTCATCCCTGACCTCGACCTTATTTCGCTCCCTTGTGTACTGTGTGGCTCTCGCTTCACCTTGGCACTGTGTGATGGCTACCTTTATTTCTTTAGTGCCCCTCTGTTTCGGGTACAACTGCTGGCACTGTCCTGAAGAGTGGCACTGAATTGTGGCACCGTGATTATGTTATGGCATTTCGACACCTGTTTCTCTCTTCTTATTGTGTATGGTTGGAATAGTGGCACTCCTCGCGCTTGGCACTGTTCCTTTTTGTGCATGAAAAATGGCCGTGCGTTTTGGCATCGAGGTTATGTTTGGGTATTTTGACACATATTTATATCTCTTCTTATTGTGTATGGTTGGAATAGTGGCACTCTTCAGATTTGGCACTGTCTTTTGTGTCTAGAAATGGCACTGTTTGGGCACCTGATCCCTCAACACACCTATTTCCCCCATTTTTTTATTGTGTATGGTTGGAATAATGGCACTTTTCCGACCTGGCACTGTTCTTTTGGTTAAGGTGTGGCTCTGAGAAGTGGCCCTCTCTTGGCACCCTGGCCGTGACGTGACATTCTACACCTGCCTTTCTACCTTCAGTGTATTGCCTATGGTGGGGATAATGACACCTTTGTTTGTTGATAATTTGGCACTTGTTTTTTTGCGCATGTTTGGCAGTGATCTTTAGACTAGCAGGCTTTTGGCACGCAGGTTGTGATGCGGTATTTCAACGCCCATATTTCCCCCTTTAGCTTATTGTCCGTGGTTGTCTGTGGGTTTTTCTATGGAGGGAATGTTGACATCGTTGCCTTTAGTTGAGATTTGGCACTGTTTCGTTGACCGACTTTATTGGCACCCAGTGTATAATTTGGCATTGTAACGAGCTGTAATTGTCTTTTATTATAATGGCTATGGTATTATTGTATAGAGTCAATTTGGCACTTCTGTTGGTGGATGTTTGGCACTGTGGGCTGGCTCTCTCTTTTGGCGCACAGTACATATGACTCAAACAACATCTAATTCTCTCTTTATCGTATTGTCTAAGGTGAAATAGTGGCACTCCTCTATATAATAACCATCATTTATGGCACCTTCACTCTCCCTTAATATCTGGCACTAGTTTGGCACCTCAGACGGGGCGCGACACTCACCAAGCTATACTTGTCCCTATAGCTCATTGTCTCCCCCAAAAAAGGGTGGCACTGTTCCGTGAAGTGACGCGGATTTGGCACTCCTCCTGTTCGCTGAGATTTGGCTCTGTCCTGAGGTTGTTGGGGCGTGTGGCGTGGCCCTGTCTTGCCGCGGCTGCTCGTAATGCCTCGCCTAATCCCGTGAAAGCTGGTGGCACTGTGGCACTCCCTCGTGGCTGCCTCAAGCGGCTGGTGACGGCTGAGTGATGCCTTCTGCTTTCTGGATTAATTCTGCCGCCTTGTGAGCTGCTGGTGGTGGTGGTGGTGGTGGTGGTGGTGGTGGTGATGGTGGTGGTGGTGGTGGTGGTGGTGGTGGTCTTTTTTGGTTTCAGTGTTTTTTTCTTTCTTTTCTATCTGTTGCTTCTTTTTTACTGTTTTTTCTTCTTGTTACTCTTTTTTTCTCATTGTTATTCTTGTTTATTTGTGTGTTTTTGTTTGCTGTGGTAGTTATAGTTCTATTATCACCACAACATTACTACTACTACTACTACTACTAACTACCACACACAAATAACAACAACAACAACAACAACAACAACAACAACAACAACAAGAGTCCCACCGGCGGGCATTTGGTGCATTTAGCGAGTGATTGGCGATCAGACAAAAGGTTTACCTGTGAGCCTTGTAATTAGTGCACGGCAGCGATAGATTACCTGTATTGGAGACTGGATGAGAGAGAGAGAGAGAGAGAGAGAGAGAGAGAGAGAGAGAGAGAGAGAGAGAGAGAGAGAGAGAGAGTTACTGTAAATTCATAAGAACGAGGAAGTAAACATCAAGAATAAGATATAACATAAAAACGAAAGTAGATAGAAGAAAATGATGATAGATAAAAAAAGGAAAGAAAAAGAAAACGGAAAAAAGAAAACGGGAATGAAATGCAATAAGAATCCAATGAAAAGGATAAACAAAAGAAAAAAAGAAAAAAGAAAATTAAAGTAGGCGAGTAAAAGATGGAGGAGGAGGAGGAGGAGGAGGAGGAGGAGGAAGGAAACAGGAGGCAGGTAAAGGATTAATGAGAGCGGGCATCGATTAGACAGGTGTGCTGGCCAGATAAAGGTGAAGAGGAGGGGGAGGGGGAGGGAGGGGAGGAAGGTAGATGTCGAGGGAAGGGAAGCAAGGAAGGGAAGGATAGGGAGGATGGAAGAAAGGGAGGGAAGGAAAGAGGGAGAAGGAGAAATAGAGGATAGATATAGAGAGAATGAAGGGAGAGAAGGAGGGTAGATTGGGGGAAGGAGGGAGGGGGTAGATATGGAAGGAAGGGAGGGAGGGGGAAAAAAGGATGGGAGGTGAGGGGGGAGGGACATGCAGGCAGCGGAAATGGAGGGGAAATGGATGCGATGAAACATTTGTGGAAAAAAATGAATTGTTATGAAAAAAAAAAAAAAAATGGCAGAGTCTTGATGGTGCAAAATATTCCAGGTTTTATTTATTTATTTGTTTATTTATTTATTTTTTATTATTCATTTTATTTATTTTATTTTAGGGTTTTAGGGTTTGTTTTCTTTCTTCTTTATTTTGGTGTGTCGTATTTTTCTATTTATTATTTTATTTATTTATTTATTCCTGTTCTTTGTTATTATTATTGTTTTTTGCCGTTATTTTCGTTCCTTTCTTCTTCTTCTTCTTCTTCTTCTTCTTCTTCTTCTTATTATTATTATTATTATTATTATTATTATTATTATTATTATTATTACTACTACTACTACTACTACTACTACTACTACGACTACTACTACTACTACTACTACTACTACTACTACTACTTTTACTACCACCACTATCACCACCACCACCACCACCATTATCATTATTATTATTTCTCCATGGAGCGAACGCATTTAAGCTGGAGAGGAGGAAGACGAGGAGGAGGAGAAGGAGAAGGAGGAGGAGGAGGAGGAGGAGGAGGAGGAAAGAGAGCAGCACTTCACTTTAATTGGAGTGAAGAAGGAAAAAAGGGAAAAAAAGGAAAAAAAAGAAATAAAAGCCAAATTGTACTGCCTTCAGGAACTCGGGGAATGAAGAGGCTAAGGGAGGGGGGAAGGGAGGAGTGGGGGGAGGTAGAGGGGGAAAGTACTGGGAGGGAAAGGGGAGGAGGAGAGGAGGGGAAGGTTGGTGGGGAGTGTGCCTTCGTTAACAGTTTCATGAGTCTTGGGTTAAGTTAGGTTAAGTTAGGTTAGGTTAAGTTAGGTTAGGTTAGGTTAGATTGGGTTAGGTTAGTTTAGGTTAAGTTAGGTTAGGTTAGGTTAGGTTAAGTTAGGTTAGGTTAAGTTAGGTTGGGTTAGGTTAGATTGGGTTAGGTTAGGTTGGGTTAGGTTAGGTTAGGTTAGGTTAGGTTAGGTTATGTTAGGTTAAGTTAGGTTAGGTTAGGTTGGGTTAGGTTAGGTTAGGTTAGGTTAGGTTAGGTTAGGTTAGGCTGGGCTGGGTAGGGATGAGTTGGTTAGGGCTGGGCTGAGTAAAGACGAGCTGGGATGAGTTAGGACGAGTTGGGTTGGATTAGGTTTGGTTGAGTTAGGACAGGTTAGGTTAGATGAGGTTAGGTGAGGTTCAGTAATGTTAGGTTAGGTGAGGTGAGGTTAGGTTAGATTAGATTAGGTTAGGTGAGGTTCAGTAAGGTTAGGTTAGGTTAGGTGAGGTTCAGTAAGGTTAGGTGAGGTGAGGTTAGGTTAGATTAGATTAGATAATGTTAGGTGAGGTTCAGTAAGGTTAGGTGAGGTGAGGTGAGGTGAGGTGAGGTTCAGTAAGGTTAATTGTCTCAAATAGGTTTATAAAATTCACCAGGTATGTTTATTATTATCATTATCATTATTATTATTATTATTATTATTATTATTATTATTATTATTATTATTATTATTATTATTATCATCATCATTATTATTGCTACCTTCATCACTCACCATATATTTCTATTCATATTTCCTTAATTATCTTCAGGTGGGGGGGCGCCGCGCCTCGGAAAAACCACCTTGAATACAATGAAGCTAATTTATTAATCCCCTTTGTTTGGACAGCTTAACCCCCCTCCCTCCCACCTCACCCCCCTTCCCTTCTCCATTTCCCCTTCTTCCCCTCCATCCTTCCTTCATCTCTCTGTTCCCTGCCTCCCCTCTCTTCCATCCCCTCCCTTCCACCCCCTTTCTCTCCTCCCTCCCTCCCTCCCTCCCTCCATTCATCGCCTTTCTCTCCTCAATCTACCTTCCTTCTCTCCCTCCAACTCCCATTCTCTCTCCCCCCACACATCAATCACCCCAAGTACTCTCCCACCTCCTCTTCCCTCTCCTCTCCTCCTCCTCTCCCCCTCTTTCTCTCCTCCCTAACTTCTATTCTTGGCATCTTAGTTAAGAGAGAGAGAGAGAGAGAGAGAGAGAGAGAGAGAGAGAGAGAGAGAGAGAGAGAGAGAGAGAGAGAGAGAGAGAGAGAGAGAGAGAGAGAGAGAGAGAGAGAGAGAGAGAGAGAGAGAATTTCCTATGATGTCAAGTGGTTATTTATTTACTGACTCATTCATTCATTTATTCATTTTATTCATTATTTTTCTCTCATGTTTCACTAATTTCTTCAACGTATTATTAATATTTACAAATTTACCTGTTAATTAATTTTTTTTTACCTGAGTCACGAAAAAACGAGAAAATAACGAGAAAACTTGATTACTGAGAGGTACGAGGAGGAGGAGGAGGAGGAGGAGGAGGAAGAGGAGGAGGAGGAGGAGGAGGCAGACAGGTAAACCCCTTTAGTAGAGTAGGAAAGACTCACCTGTGTGTAATTAATGGAGAGAGAGAGAGAGAGAGAGAGAGAGAGAGAGAGAGAGAGAGAGAGAGAGAGAGAGAGAGAGAGAGAGAGAGAGATAAAGGTAAGAGGGAGAGAGTAGTGGTTCTGCTGATGGATGGTTGTAAAGGAGGAAAGAGAGAGAGAGAGAGAGAGAGAGAGAGAGAGAGAGAGAGAGAGAGAGAGAGAGAGAGAGAGGGGAATGATATATTACTGTAGGTTAGGTTATGAAGGCTTCTAAATGATGTTGAGTGTTTTCCTCTCTCTCTCTCTCTCTCTCTCTCTCTCTCTCTCTCTCTCTCTCTCTCTCTCTCTCTCTCTCTCTCTCTTGTTTACAGTGCTGTTATTAAAATTTTCATAAAGTTTGTTTTTCTGCTTGTTGTTGTTGTTGTTGCTATTGTTGTTGTTGTTGTTGGTGTTTTTGCTGTTATTATTATTATTATTATTATTATTATTATTATTATCATTATTATTATTATTATTATTATTATTATTATTATTATTTTACTACTACTACTACTACTACTACTACTACTACTACTACTACTACTACTACTACTACTACTACTTTGCCCTTGTCTCCTCACTTGTCCCTCTATTCTCTTTAACATACCATCACACCTCTCCTCCTCCTCCTCCTCCTCCTCCTCCTCCTCGTCCTCCTCCTCCTCCTCCTCCTCCTGGTGACAACATGACTAATTCAAGAAGGAGAGAGGTAGTAATGAATGACATGAATGGCGGATGAAGAAAGACAGAAAAAGAGTGAATAATGGCCAGGAATAAGCATGGGAAGAGAGAGAGACAGAAGAGGAGGAGGAGGAAGAGGAGGAGGAGGAGGTGTGGATAGACAGATGATGGTGGAAGACTTAATACGAGGGTGGAGTGATAGATAGATAGATAGATAGATTGATGTGTGAATAGATGGGTGGATGGATTGATACGAGAATAGATAGATAGATAGGTACATTGATAGATAGATGGATAGATAGAAGGGTAGATTAAATAATAGATGGATTGGTAGAATATATTAGGAGTTATTTTGATTATAATTCGTATTTTTTGGTTTCTGTTCTTGTTCTTCTTGTTCTTCCTCTTGTCAGTGATTTTTTTTTTATTTTTCATCTTATTCTTTCTCCTAATTTCATCTTCCTCTTTATCATCTTCTCTGCTCCTTCTCCTCTTCCTCTTCCTCCTCCTCATCATCATCATCATCATTTTGTAATTCTTTCTTTTATCAGTATTATAACCATTCTTATTCTTTATTCTCATCTTTTTTACTCCTTGTCCTTTCCTCCTCCTCCTCTTCCTCCTCCTCCTCCTCATCATCATCATCATCATCATCATCATCACATTCTTCCTCTCATCATTACCAATTTTTTTCTTATTATTCTTTCTCCTCATTTATCTCCTCGCCATCTTCTCCTCCTCCCCTCTTCCTCCCCCGTTCTCTTCACCATACTCCCACGTTGGTCATCTCGCCTTCTCCTCTCCCCACCCCCACCCTTCCCTCTCCCCCCACTCCATTTCCTCCACCACCACACACACATACACCCAGGCACTTAAATTTTGCCACCACCTTAGGAACTCAGCGATGTGTGGGTGTTAGGTACGAGAAATATTGACACGTAAACGATAGTAAGTGAAAACCAAAGTCATATTGAGGGTTTTTTGGTTCGCACTTTCTCAAAATGTTTCGCTTCCATAAAATTTTAGTTCGCGATAAGGACTTGATAGGAGGAGGAGGAGGAGGAGGAGGAGGAGGAGGAGGAGGAGGAGGAGGTGTTTGTACCCTACGGATATGATTGGCAGATGACAGTGACGTGGAGAGAGAGAGAGAGAGAGAGAGAGAGAGAGAGAGAGAGAGAGAGAGAGAGAGAGAGAGAGAGAGAGAGAGAGAGAGAGAGAGAGAGAATTGATAAAAATGAACACACAGATGGAATGTTTTAAAGAAAGAAAGAGGAAGAAGCGCAGATGACAGGAATGAAAAAGAGGAGGAGGAGGAGAAGGAAGAGGA
>NC_087169.1:21748641-21751141 GCF_035594125.1 Scylla paramamosain | reverse complement strand
CTTTACCAATTTGTGTCGTTTCTTTCCGTTCGTCTTTAAATTGTTGTATGAGAGAGAGAGAGAGAGAGAGAGAGAGAGAGAGAGAGAGAGAGAGAGAGAGAGAGAGAGAGAGTTATTTCCATATATTCTCACTAATCGGTTTTAACTCCCTCTCACACACACACACACACACACACACACACACACACAGCGGAAGTCACATGAAAGTGGCTTTTTAATAATAATAATAATAGAAAATTCTTGTTTTATGATCACATGCCCAGAGAGAGAGAGAGAGAGAGAGAGAGAGAGAGAGAGAGAGAGAGAGAGAGAGAGAGAGAGAGAATTTCAGTGTCGAACATGAATGGAGGATGGAAGTGGTGAAGGAGGAGGAGAAGGAGGAAGAAGAAGAAGAAGAAGAAGAAGAAGAAGGAGAAGAAGAAGAGAGGAAATTGGTGAAGAAGAAATATTTTTGCTTTTAACTTAATTATTTCATTTCTTCCTCTCCCTTTGTTCTAACCTCTCTTCTTTACTCTCCCTTTTTTCCTTCTTTTCATTTGTACTTTCTTTATTATCACTATTCTGCCTCTATTTATATTTTTTTCATATTTTCTTTGACGTTTGATTTTTTTTTACTTTCATTTTACCTTCGTCATTTTCAGATTAACTATTTTTTTTCATTCATTTCTTCCTTCTATTTTTTTTTCCCTTTCTTCCTTTTCATTTCTTTCTTTCCTCTTTTTCATCTTCCTGCAGTTTAAAATTCCAAACCTTAGGTCCTCTCTCTCTCTCTCTTTCTTTCTTTCTTTCTTTCTTTCTTTCTTTCATTCTTTCATTCTTTCTTTTCTTTCTTCTTTGATCTTGCAAGAGAGGATGGTTCTTACTTTGATAATTAAATCTCTCTCTCTCTCTCTCTCTCTCTCTCTCTCTCTCTCTCTCTCTCTCTCTCTCTCTCTCTCTCTCTCTCTCTCTCTCTCTCTCTCTCTCTCTCTCTCAAATTTGATTCCAGTCTGTGGTCAGTATTTGTGGTGAAAGACGTCAGAGAGAGAGAGAGAGAGAGAGAGAGAGAGAGAGAGAGAGAGAGAGAGAGAGAGAGAGAGAGAGAGTAATACGACAATACAGCTCGCTTTAAATTCTATCTGGTTATATCTTTCCTCTCCCCTCTTCCTTCCTTCCCTCTTTCCTCTTTCTCTCTTCCCTCTCCTCCTCTTCGCTCTATTTCTCTCTCCTGGTCTTTTATGTTGCCCTTGCTGCTGTTGTTGTTGTTGTTGTTGTTGTTGTTGTTGGGCTTCTTATTTTCCTTCCTTCCTTTCTTCCTTCCTTCCTTCCATCTCTTTATCTTTCTACACTACCACCACCGCCACCACCACCACCACCACCACCTTACTGTCACTGTTTAATGGAGGTTCTGGACTAAATGGTTCTCTCCAAACAGAAGGTACTCAGGACCCTTGATGTGACAAACTGACGTGGCGAGCTCTCCTCTAAGTGATGCGCTCTTGTGTCCTCTTGGTGGTGGTGGTGGTGGTGGTGGTGGTGTGTGGTGATGGTGGTTGTGGTGAGTGTGTGATGGTGGGGAAGGAAAGGGAGAGAGAGAAAGGAATGGAATAATAATGAATGGCTGTGAATAAAAGGAGGAGGAAGACAACCTGACCTGACCTGATCTGACCTAACTTAACCTGACCTGACCTAACCTAACCTAACCTGACCTATATACTTGTAAATAAAAGGTGATTATAACTGACAAGAATTAATAGTCAAATATTATTTTTATTCCACTCATTTTTAAACTCTCTACCTCTTCCTCCTCTTCTTCATCTTCTTCTTCTCCTTCCTCCTACTTCCACCGAGTCTTCCCTTCCCTCCTTCCTCCTCCATCATCAGTATTATGTCACGTTTCTCTCTACAGTCCCTTCTCTTCCCCTCTCCTTCTTGACTCCTTCTCTCTTCCCCTACTGTAACTTCTCCCTTTCTTAATTTCTCTTCTCTTCCAACTTCTAAATCCTATGCATACATCTCTCACCTTTTCCTCCTCCTCTCCCCTTCCCTCTCCCTTTGCTAACTTCATCCCTTTACATCTCTCTCTCTCTCTTACCCTCTCCTTCCTTCTCTCCCCCTTTCCAAAAACTTTAAAGATGCCAAGATTCCATTTAACCTTCTCTCACCCCCTTCCCCCTTCCCTACCTCACCCTTTCCCCTCATCCCTTCACCCACCCCTCCTTACCTGCTTCACCGCCGCGCCAGGTGAGGCCACGCACCTGGCGCCCTCTCACAGCGGCCAGGTGAGCTGATTAAGTAAGTTTGGGCGTAAACAAACTTTTGGCTGGACAAGTTGAGTCTCCAACACCATCACTGGTCGTTAATATATGGAAATATTGCTTGGTTTTCCTTTAATCTTATTTATTATTGTTTACTTCCTCTTGTTTCCTCTTCCTCTTCCTTGTTTATCTTTTCCTCTGTCTTATTCTCTTAGTTTTCTGTTTCTTTTTTTCTCTCTCTCTCTATTCTTTTCTCTTCCCTT
>NC_087169.1:21723641-21728641 GCF_035594125.1 Scylla paramamosain | reverse complement strand
AGTTTTCAGTGAATGGAAAATAATTATGTGTGTGTGTGTGTGTGTGTGTGTGTGTGTGTGTGTGTGTGTGTGTGTGTGTGTGTGTGTGTGTGACCGCCATGACAACAGCAGCGGTTATGGGGTGTAGATGTGACGTGTGGTGGGGAGAGGGGTGATGCATGGGTGGTGGGTGTCAGGGGGCGTGGGAGGAGAGAGAGAGAGAGAGAGAGAGAGAGAGAGAGAGAGAGAGAGAGAGAGAGAGAGAGAGAGAGAGAGAGAGAGAGAGAGATTTACCTTTCCTCTTACTATAAATTATCTCCTCTCCTTCCCCCCTCTCTCTCTCTCTCTCTCTCTCTCTCTCTCTCTCTCTCTCTCTCTCTCTCTCTCTCTCTCTCTCTCTCTCTCTCCTTATTTCCTTCTCTTCATCTTTATCATCCATTTCTTTCTTCCTGTTCATTTTTCTCATTTTTCCTGTTCCCCTCAATTCCTTTCCTTTTTCCATTTTCTCTTATTTCTTTCATTTTCCTTCTTTCCCTCCTTTTTCCTCTTCATTTCCTTTTATGTTTTTTATTTTGTTTCCATCTCTTTTTCTTCCTTTCTTTCTTTTTTCCTCATTTCCCTGTTTTATTTAGCTTCCAGTTCTTTCCCTTCCTTCTTTTTTTCCTTTTTCTTCTTTCCTTCCCTTTTTCTTGTCTTTTCCTTATTTCCTTGTCCTATTTAGCTTCCATCTCTTTCCTTTCCTTGTTTTCCCCTCTCATTCTTCTCTCCCTTTCCTTCTCTCCCTTTTCCTTTCTTCCTCCAGCCTCCCTCAGGAAACTTAGACCCAATGAGGCGAGAAGGAAAATGAATGATAAGATTTTTCCTTTATTTTCCCTCCCTTTTTCCTTTTTTTTCCTTTTTTTGGGATCAATTGTGTTTTTTCCGAGCGATTTCCTCTTCCGTGTGTTTATTATAATTTTGGGGAGAGAGAGAGAGAGAGAGAGAGAGAGAGAGAGAGAGAGAGAGAGAGAGAGAGAGAGAGAGAGAGAGAGAAAGGGGGAGGAAAAAGAGAGGTTTTGGTTTTAGGAGAGAGGAGAGAGGGAGAGTAGTGGTAGTTTAGTGAATGGAAGAGAGGAGGAAGAGGAGGAGGAGGAGGAGGAGGAGGAGGAGGAGGTGTCGGGGAAGTGATACAAGACTCCTCCTTTGTCTATACCAAGGACAAAAGGAGGAGGAGGAGGAGGAGGAGGAGTGATAGATTGGCGCTTTTGGTTCAAGGAGGAGGAGGAAGAGGAAGAGGAAGAGGAGGAAGAGGAGAGTAAACGAAGCACAAAACGAGGCAATTGGTGATGAAAGAGGAAGACATTGAGGAGGAGGAGGAGGAGGAGGAGGAGGAGGAGGAGGAGGAGGGGGGATGGGGAGAAGCCTTCTTTATTACTGTCCTTCTGTCCTACATTGAACTAAACACAGTACATCAAAACATTGCTATTCTCATTTGTTCTTTCTTTTGTGTTCGTTTGTGTTGGGGTACGTTAGATTAGGGCAGGAGGCGGTAATTCTTGTATTTCTCTATCCTCTTGTTCCTCGTTTGTGTTCCTTTTTGTTGGGGTACGTTAGGTTAAGGTAGATGGTGGGAATTCTTCTCTCCTCTCCTCTTGCTCTTCCTTTGTATTCAGTAAGAGATTGAGGGTGAGAATACTTATACTGTTCTATCTTTATGTCCTTCCTTTGTGTTCTTTGTTGTTTATTAGACAGTGAGAATCCTTATACTTTTCTACCTCTATGATCTTCCTTTGTGTTCAGTGAGGCAGGTTGGTGGTGGGGAAACCTTCTACTGTACTAGCTAAAGAGACGAAGGCCTTATCCTCCCTCCCCTTTAGGCCTGGGGAGTTTACGGGGGCGTTTATCCCTGTGGCTGTTATTACGGGTCTTCCTGTCAGGGGAGAGGGGAGAGGGAAGGGGAGGGGAGAGAGGGGAAAGAGTGGGGAGTTAAGTATGGTGGGGTGTCTTTTTTGGGTTCCTTTGGGGGGTTTTTTGGGTTTAAGTCTTCTTCTTCTTCTTCTTCTTCTTCTTCTTCTTCTTCTTCTTCTTCTTCTTCTTCTTCGTCTTTGCTTTGTCTTGTCCTTCCTTCCTTCAAGTCTGTGGTGTACTGTAACTCTCTCTCTCTCTCTCTCTCTCTCTCTCTCTCTCTCTCTCTCTCTCTCTCTCTCTCTCTCTCTCTCTCTCTCTCTCTCTCTCTCTCTCTCTCTCTCTCTCTCATTCCTCCTCCACTTCCACTATCTCACAATTTTTGCTCCCCTGCACATCATCTCAAATCCTCTCATTTTCTAATTTTCCCATCTCTCACTCCCTCTTCCCTCTTCCCCTCACTCTTCCCCTCTCTTCCCCTTCCCCCTCCTCTCTCCATCCCTTTCCCTTCACACGCAAATAGCATAAACCCTTCCCTTTCCAACCTCTTCCTCCTCCTCCTCTTCCTCCTCTCCCCTCCCTGAGGCTCACACGCTAGTCTCGGGAAGCGGCAGTTGTGAAATGAGTCTTGGTACGTCTAATAGGATAAAGGTGTGATTTAATGAGCCAGGATGGTCACCTTTACCTGTGTGTGTGTGTGTGTGTGTGTGTGTGTGTGTGTGTGTGTGTGTGTGTGTGTGTGTGTGTGTGTTTATTGGTTTATCATATTTTTTATTTAGTTTATTTTATTTGTTTATTTCAATCGTGGTTATTCATTTATTTATTTGTTTTTTTTGTTTGTTTGTTTATTTATTTATCTTCTTGTTTGTTTGTTTACTTGTTTATTTAACTATTACATAACTTTTCGTGTAATTTATTTCCTTTGTTTTTTTTCTTTATTTATTCATTTATTTTATATACTTAACTATTAATGCAAAGATAATTTCCTTCTCTTCCTTTCTTTCCTCCTTCCTTCCTTCCATCCTTCCCTTTATTCCCTCTTTCCTTCCTTCCATTCCTGCCAGTATGTCATTTCACCATCCCTCTCTTCTTCATCCTCACCACTCCTACCCCCACAACCATCACATTACCCCATCTCTCCCATCAAATTCACCCATCACTGACCCACCACACCTTCACTAATCACGTGACTCACCTGCTTTACCTGTGCTTTCACCTTCCATAGCGTGTAATGAGAGTAACTGTCTCTTATTACGGTACTTCGCTACAAATTTTGGTGTTTTTATTCACTTTCATTCTCTCACCCTCATTCAATACCTTGCTTTCATTTCCTTTCATACACTAAGGTTGTTCACGGTATCTCTCTCTCTCTCTCTCTCTCTCTCTCTCTCTCTCTCTCTCTCTCTCTCTCTCTCTCTCTCTCTCTCTCTCTCTCTCTCTCTCTTATTATTCTCATTATTATAAATTCTCTCTAGTTTAATAATAATAATAATAATAATAATAATATAAACTTTATTCAGTCTTTTGTACATACATTGTATAAAAGAAACTTTGTTCGGACTGGGCTCTAGTCTACATACTGTCATTAAAATAAGAATAAGAAAATATGAAAATAGTTCACATAGTAAAAATTCACACAATCATACAATGAAGCTGATATTACTGTTAAGCATTTTAATGCTCCTAGGTACAAATGAATTTTTATATCGTGAGGTTCGTTGTACAGGTGCTTGTAATCTTCTGCCTGATCTTAAGTACACATAATTATGATGAAGCGGGTGTGTCTCATCCATCATAATTTTTTTTGCTTGTTTTATGACATTTACTTTATATATCTCCTCCAGTGGCATCACATTTGCCCCTAACCTTTTAGCCTGTTTTACTATTTTATTGAGTTTATTTTTATCCTTACATCTGAGAGTACTGAACCAAGTGGTTATTGAAAAAGTTATGATGGATTCAACAATTGATTTATATAGTAATGAAATAATAGTTTTATCTACCCTAATGTTGTTTAAGATGCGAAGGTGATGCACCCGTTGGTTACACTTGCTATAAACTAGTTTTGTGTTGCTGTTCCCAGTGAGTTTGTTATCTATCATTATTCCTAGATATTTATACTCATCCACCCTTTCTACAGTTTGTGATTTTATTACAAGTTGTGCTGGAGGGATCTGATTTTTCCTAAAGTCAATGATCATCTCCTTAGTTTTTAAAACATTTAGATTTAAATAATTCTGGTCACTCCATAAAACAAAGTGGTTCACTTGGCTGAGAAAGTTGTTTTCATCACCATTAGATATTTTCCCAATTATAGCAGTGTCATCTGCATATTTCATGATAGTGACATTTCTATGATTACTTTGACAGTCATTTGTATAAATTGTGAATAGTATCGGTGAAAGCACACATCCCTGTGGAGCTCCTGTATTGGTGGTTAGAATATCAGATTTTATGTTTGATATACTGACAAACTGTGTTCGGTTTAAAAGGAAATCTAGAATCCATGAAATAAGGTTGCTGTTTACATTCATATTTAAGAGCTTGTCAATACGTAGGTGAGGTTGAATGGTGTTGAAAGCACTACTAAAGTCAACATATAGTATACGAATATAAGAGTTTAAAGTTTCCAGATGGCTAGTTATTTCATGGTTCATGGTTAGGACAGCGTCTTGGACACTTCTACCAGCGGAATAAGCAAACTGTCGTGGATCACAATACTCAATTACATCTCTGCACAAGATATTCTTGACAATACTCTCGAAACACTTAAATATCACGCATGTGAGCGCCACAGGCCTAAAATCATTGTTTACTTTAGGAGAACGAGTTTTGGGTATGGGGATGATTTTTGATAATTTCCATTGGGCTGGGACTTTACTTTGGTCAAGGGATGCCTGAAATAATTTATGTAAAGGGAGTGTTAACTGCTCACGACATGACTTCAGTACTCTGGCACTCACACCATCGGGACCACATGCTTTCCCAGTCTTCACTCTTTTTAAAGAATTACAAACTTCCTTAAGGGATATTTCGATACGCCTATCATTTGTGTTGCTTAACAGTGATCTTAAATTTGCATTATTATTTTCAAAGTTGTGTATATCAAATCTGGCAAAAAATGTGTTCAGTTCGTT
>NC_087169.1:21703641-21706141 GCF_035594125.1 Scylla paramamosain | reverse complement strand
ACTCGTTATTGCATTTATTCCTTATTCCTCTCTATTTCTTGTTTCTCTCCTCTTTTCTCCTCTGTCCTATCTCCTTTTCTATTTCTCCTATGCTTTCTTCTTCCTCTCTCTCTCTCTCTCTCTCTCTCTCTCTCTCTCTCTCTCTCTCTCTCTCTCTCTCTCTCTCTCTCTCTCTCTCTCCTTCCATATTCTGTCTCCTGTTGCTCTTTCCTTCTTCTTCCTTCTTTTCCTTCCATATTCTATCCCTCCTCCTCCTCCTCCTCCTCCTCCTCCTCCTCCTCCTCCTCCTCCTCCTCCTCCTCCTCCTCCTCCTCCTCCCTGTTATCGCGCGCCCTTTTCCTCCCCGTGAAAAGGAATTGATTCTCTCCTTTGTGGGTGTCGAAAAGAGAGAGAGAGAGAGAGAGAGAGAGAGAGAGAGAGAGAGAGAGAGAGAGAGAGAGAGAGAGAGAGAGAGAGAATTGCTATTTTTGTACCTTGTTTGTTGTCGGTCCCGGATATTTGCAAGTTTCTTTGTTTTCTTTTTTGTTTGTTTGTTTGTTTGTTTGTTTGTTTGTTTGTTTTTTTGTTTCCTTTGATTTCTCTTGTTTTTTGTTTGATTTTTTTATTTGGTTTTATTTTTTTTTCAATGTTGATTTCCTTTTTTTCTTTGTCCTTTCATTTATTATATTTGTTTATTTTTTTGTTGTTGTTTTTTTTATTTCTCTCACATCTCGTTTTCTATGTTGGTGTGTTTCCTTTTTTCCTTTTTTTCCTTTTTTTTTATTTTCCTTAATTTCTTTTTTTCTATTTATCGTTTTCATTCCTGATTTATATTGTTCGAGTATCATTCTGTTCTCTCTCTCTCTCTCTCTCTCTCTCTCTCTCTCTCTCTCTCTCTCTCTCTCTCTCTCTCTCTCTCTCTCTCTCTCTCTAAAACTCAACCTTACCTGACCTAATCCAAAAACATGACCTTTTTTGACCTCGAAGAAGTGACTTTGACCTGACCTTTGAACTTTTAGAGGGGTAGAGGAATGAGGGAGCTGTTTTTTCCTCTCCCTCTCCCTCTCCCTCTCCCTCTCACCTGTCCCTCCCACTCACCTGTTCATGTCACCTCTCACCTTTATCTGTCCAAATTAATGTTCTGACTCACCTGTGTATTTTTGATTGCTCTTCTTCCTCCTCCTCCTCCTCCTCCTCCTCCTCCTCCTCCTCCTCCTCCTCCTCCTCCTCCTCCTCCTCCTCCTCCTCCTCCTCCTCGAAAATAGCATCTCATTTTATAATCCCATCTTGCTTTTATTCCTCCTCCTCCTCCTCCTCCTCCTCCTCCTCCTCCTCCTCCTCCTCCTCCTCCTCCTCCTCCTTATGTGTGTGTGCGTGTGTGTGTGTCTGTGCGTGTGTGTGTGTGTGTGTGTGTGTGTGTGTGTGTGTGTGTGTGTGTGTGTGTGTGTGTTACAGGTATCAACACATCTGTAACACATCCGCCCACACTGTTTACAAATCTCACCGTCTCTCTCTCTCTCTCTCTCTCTCTCTCTCTCTCTCTCTCTCTCTCTCTCTCTCTCTCTCTCTCTCTCTCTCTCTCTCTCTCTCTCTCTCTCTCTCTCTCTCTATGGTATTGTATCTCGTGGCTTGCTGTTAATTATTTTCTCTCTCCCTTTCAGGTATGTGGAGGAAACTGGAGGAGGTGGAGGGAGAGAGGTGAGAGATGAGGCAGTCTGTCGAGGAGGAAGAGGAGGAGGAGGAGGAGGAAGAGGAGGAAGAGAAATGAGTTCAGAAGAGTGACTTGAGTCTTTAAGGAGGAGGAGAGGAGGAGGAAGAGGAGGTGGAAGTAAGAGAGAGGTAGAGGAGGAGGAGGAGAAGAAGGAGGAAATAAGGAGTAAGAAGTGGAGGAAAGGAGGAGGAAATTAGAGGTAAGAGGAGGAGGATGATGTGGAGGAGAAGAAGGAAGAGGTAATAGAAGGAGAGAAGGAGAAAGAAGCAAGAGGAAGGAATGAGTGGAAAGAGGGAATAAGGGATAAGAGGAAGAGGAAGAGGAGAAGGAGGAGGAGGAGGAGGAGGAGGAAGAGAGATTAGTCAAGGATAATTGAGGTAATCTTGTGCAAATAATAACTTAAAGAGAAGAAGAAGAAGAAGAAGAAGAAGAAGAAGAAGAAGAAGAAGAAGAAGAAGAAGAAGAAGAAGAAGAGAGAGGAGAAGAAAAAGAAGAATTAGTAAAGATGATGATGGATAAAGCAAGGGAATAAATGAGACAGATGAATGTTAATGAATAAGAAGAAGAAAAGATGAATGAAAATAATTACAGTTAAGATTTTGAAGAAGGGAAAATAAATAAAAGTGAAAATGTTTAGCGTGAAAATGAAACGAAAATGGGGAAAAAAAGAGAGGGAAGAGATTTAAATGAATACACAAAAATAAATCAATAAAAAAAAATGAAATGAAATGCGAAAATAAATCACTTAATAATGAAAAAAAGGAGAAAATTAATTATAAAAAAAACGAAATAAAAAGAAAAAAATAATAA
>NC_087169.1:21673641-21686141 GCF_035594125.1 Scylla paramamosain | reverse complement strand
TATATACTTTCTCTTCCTCGCATACATACAGACATACAGACATACATACAGACAGACAGATGTTTCCCCTTCAAGTTATATGCTTTCTGAGGGGAAAAATGTCTTTGTGGTACTGGTGGACGAGGGGAAAGAGGGGGAAGAGGAGGAGGAGGAAGAGGAGGAGGAGGAGGAGGAGGAGGAGGAGGAGGAGGAGGAGGAGGAGGAGAAGAGGAAAGCAGAAGGTAAAAGATGCTCAAGAATTTTACTATTTCTCTCTCTCTCTCTCTCTCTCTCTCTCTCTCTCTCTCTCTCTCTCTCTCTCTCTCTCTCTCTCTCTCTCTCTCTCTCTGTCATGGATTTAATGTTTCTGTTTTTCTTTATCATTTTCCTTTACTTTTCCTCTTTTTCCCCTCAGTTTCTTCACATTTCCTCCTTTCTCCTTTCTTCCCCTCTTTTTTTCCTATGTTTTCCTCTTTTTCTCCTAGTTTCCCGTCATTTTTCTTTCCTTTTCCCTCTTTCTCCTCTTTTTTTCCTTCTTTTCCCCTCTTTTCCCTTTGCTTCCCATTTTTTTCCCTCTCACCCGTACCTTCCTCTGTTTTCCACTTAATTTTTCCCTCTTTCCTCCCTCAATTCCCTGCTTTCCTTTTTTTTTCCCCTCTTACCGTCAATTACTCTCCCTTTCCCCTTCCCTATCATCATCCAAAGCATCACAGCATCCCTTCTCTTCTATTTCCTCTTCTCCTTCCCCTTTCTTCCCCTCCCCTCTCCCCTCTCCCCTCACCCTCATCTCCCCTCACCCCTTCCGTGACAATGATGAGTGTATCCCGGTCTTCCCCTCGATCAAAACCATTAATAGTCTCCCCCTCTCTCTCTCTCTCTCTCCCCTCTCGCTCTCTCTCACTCCCCTCTCTCTCTCCCTCTCTCTCTCTTTCTCTCCCTCTACACCCTGATTAGTAGCAAATGGCTTAATCAGTATGTCTGTCTGTCTGTTTCTCTCTCTCTCTCTCTCTCTCTCTCTCTCTCTCTCTCTCTCTCTCTCTCTCTCTCTCTCTCTCTCTGAATTGAGGTCTGGAGATGCCATTTTATTTCCTCCTCTCTCACTCTCCTCCTCCTCCTCCTCCTCCTCATCCTCCTCCTCCTCCTCCTCCTCCTCCTACTCCTCCTCCTCCTCCTCCTCCTCCTCCTGGTTGTGGCTTTAATGGGTCAAAGAATTCGTGAGGAAAATTTAATCAGAGAATGAAAACGAAAATAGAGAGACTCCATTTCCCTTCGTGTTTTCCCTTTTATTAATTTTCCCTTTTTTATTTTTATCTCTCTCTCTCTCTCTCTCTCTCTCTCTCTCTCTCTCTCTCTCTCTCTCTCTCTCTCTCTCTCTCTCTCTCTCTCTCTCGTTTCCATAAATTTTCCTGATTTTATGTATTTCTGAGAGAGAGAGAGAGAGAGAGAGAGAGAGAGAGAGAGAGAGAGAGAGAGAGAGAGAGAGAGCACCCGTCTAATAAACAAAAGCAGATGAAAACAATAGGTGTACTTCCTCTCTCTCTCTCTCTCTCTCTCTCTCTCTCTCTCTCTCTCTCTCTCTCTCTCTCTCTCTCTCTCTCTCTCTCTCTCTCTCACCTGTACTCTCCCACCTTTCCCCTCTCCCTCTTTCCTCTGTCGTGCCCTTTTGTCCCCTCTCTTCATCCAACTTTCATATTTTTTCCTCCCTTTCTCCCTTTATTCTTTCATTTTTATTCCATCTCCTCCTCTTCCTTTTCACTCACCTGTACTTTATCCCTTATTTTTGTGAAGTAGAAAATGGAAGAGGAGGAGGAAGAAGAGGAGGAGGAGAGAGAGAGAGAGGGAAAGGAAATAAGGAAGCTGAAGATAAGGAATTTAAGGAGAAGGAAGTAGAGGAGGAGGAAAGAGGAAAAATGAAAGAGAAATTGAAGTAAATGTGAGGGAAGAAAATATTGAAAGAAGTAGAAAATTAAAAAAAAGAAAAAAAGAAGGAAAATAACAATTAATTATTTAACGGAAAAAGAAAAGAAGGAAAACGGGAAAAAATATCAACAATTCATCTCTTTATTTAAATCAACTCCATACCATCACGCCCATTTCTCACCACCCATTTCTCATCGCCCATTTCCTCACCGCCCATTCCTCACCGCCCATTCCTCCTCTCCTCGCCTTATCGGTCCCCCCATTATCTGCGTGGCGTCGCGTGCTGCCTGACTGACTGGCTGAAGGGGTGGGTGGGGGAGGGGCTGGGGAGGAAAGGGGGGAGGGAAAAGGAGAGAGAGGTTTATCTTATACCCAGGTTGTGTTGCTGATACAGAGATATGGATGGGTTGTTGTTGTTGTTGTTGTTGTTGTTGTTGTTGTTGTTGTTGTTGTTGTTGTTGTTGTTGTTGTTTCCTTCTGTCTCTTTCCATTTTTTTTTTTTTTCCTTCTTGCTTGTGTGTTTTGTTCGTGATCTTTTGATTTGTAAATACTTGTTTTTTTTTTTTGTTTTTTTTTTATAGATGAACATAATGCTGTTTTTTTCCGCAAAAGTTAAAAAAAAATAAAATAAAAACTATTTTCCTTTTGATAAAACTGAAATTCTCAATTATTATTATTATTATTATTATTATTATTATTATTATTATTATTATGAAACTGAGATTTCGACATAGTAGTTCAAATTTTCCTCCTCCTTTTCCTCCTCCCCCTCTTCCAATTCTTCCTCCTCCTCCTCCTCCTCCTCCTCCTCCTCCACTCCTCCTCCTCCTCTTTATCATCACAAACAACATCAAACGCGTGATTACTCCTACTCTCTCTCTCTCTCTCTCTCTCTCTCTCTCTCTCTCTCTCTCTCTCTCTCTCTCTCTCTCTCTCTCTCTCTCCCCACAAATGGACACAATACCTCTGCTGATAAGAAGTAATCCCTCCTATCGTTACCGGAAGAGAGGAGGAGGAGGAGGAGGAGGAGGAGGAGAAGGAAGAGGAGAAGGAGGAGGAGGAGGAAGGAAGAATAGGGAGAGAGGAAGGGAAGATGAAGGGATAGTGGCGTGTTGTACTGCCCCTCTGCGTGACTCCCATAATCTCTCTCTCTCTCTCTCTCTCTCTCTCTCTCTCTCTCTCTCTCTCTCTCTCTCTCTCTCTCTCTCTCTCTGGTTTTATTTTAAGTATCCGGCGTGCGTGTTCGTGTGTGCGTGTGTATGTGTGTGTGTGTGTGTGTGTGTGTGTGTGTGTGTGTGTGTGTGTGTGTGTGTGTATAGAGAGAAGTAGCAGGAAGGAGACGAAGAGGAGAGGAAGAAAAGGAAGAGAAGGAGGAAGAAGAAGACTAATTAATAAGAAGAGGAAGAGGAAGAGGAGGAGAAGTAACTTTTAATTTAGGTAGTAATTAAAAAAAGAGAAATTATAATAAAAAGGTAGAGAATAACAGTAATAATAATAACAACAACAACAACAACAACAACAACAACAACAACAAGCCGGCCATTTTTCCGACAGCGTTTATAATTTATCAAACATTTACCGTTTTTTATTTAAGGGGGTAAAAAAAAATGGGGGAGGAGGTTGGAGGAAGAGGAGGAAAGGGTGGAGGAGGAGGAGGAGGAGGAGGAGGAGGAGGAGGAGGAGGAGGAGGGGAGGGTAGGAAAGGGGGAAGTGGGGGGGGGGTCGCTTGTTGCCCCTGGTGGTAAGAATGTGAACTATGCCATATATTGCCCGCCAACCCCCCTCCTCCCCCTCCCCCTCTACCCCCTCCCCTCCTTCCCCATTCCCTCCCCATTCCCTCAGCCACAGAAAATATAATTGGTGAAATTAAATAAATAAATAAATATGGCAATTTTTTTTTTTTTCAGCGCTGGGAAATTTAATGGTTTTGTTTGTTTGTTTGTTTGTTTGTTTGTTTGTTTATGTTTGTTTGTTCGTATGTTTGTTTTTGTTTTTTTTTATTCTCGTTTATTTGTTTATTTATTTTGTGTTTTATTGTTTTCGTTATTTTGTATTTGTTTGTTTGTTTCTTTGTTTGTCTGTTTGTTTGTTTGCGTTAATAGTTTTCATTTTATTTATTTTTTTCTAGTTTATTCTGTTTTTTCTTTTCTTTTTTTTCTTATTTTCCTGTGTTATTTCTTTTTAGTTTTCCTATTTTATTAATTTTTTGCCTAATTTTTTGTGTCATTTTGTTATTTTTTGTTTATTTTTTTGCATTTCCTTCTCTTTATTATCATTTCTGCTTTACTTTTCATTTTTTTCCTTATTTCCTTTTTCTTCTCTTCGTTTGTGTGTGTCTTCTTTATTTTGTTCGTTCCTTCTTTCGTTATTGCTTATTTCTATTTTCTTTCCCTCACAGATCTCTCTCTCTCTCTCTCTCTCTCTCTCTCTCTCTCTCTCTCTCTCTCTCTCTCTCTCTCTCTCTCTCTCTCCACATTCCATCCTTTCTTATTCAATTACTTCCTTTCTTTTGCTTCGGATTCCCGTTATCTCCTCGTCTTTCTCAATTACCCTTCCTTCCTTCCTCCTTCTCCTCCTCCTCCTCCTCCTCCTCCTCCTCCTCCTCCTCCTCCTCCAATCATCGAGCCCGGTTAAGTCTCCTCCACTTTTCCACAATCTCAGATCTACAATGCAAATCTCGAACGTTTCTATTCCACTCCTCCTCCTCCTCCTCCTCCTCCTCCTCCTCCTCCTCCTCCTCCTCTTCCCTTTCTCCATCTCCATTTTTTCTCCTCCTCCTCCTTCTCCTTCTCGGCTTTCCCATTATTCTCCATTATACGTCACTTTATTTTATTGTCTCTCTCTCTCTCTCTCTCTCTCTCTCTCTCTCTCTCTCTCTCTCTCTCTCTCTCTCTCTCTCTCTCTCTCTCTCTCTCTCTCTCAGCCATCCTTACTGTACATTTTCCTGAATTTCACAACCTTTCTCCTCCTCCTCCTCCTCCTCCTCCTCCTCCTCCTCCTCCTCCTCCTCCTCCTCCTCCTCACACAAGATGATGGGCTGGACAAAGTCAGGTCTTCGTGCCAACTTTTTGTAGATTCAATTTGGACGCGGACAAGACGAAAGGAAGATGAGAGGGAAGAGGGAGAGGGGAGAGGGGAGAGGGGAGAGGGGAGAGGGAAATGGAGAGGGTAGAGGGAAATCGGGGGTGAGGGGTGAGCTAACTTTCATTTTCACTCTTTCTGTCTTTTTGTTTGGTTAGTGTGTGTGTGTGTGTAGAGAGAGAGAGAGAGAGAGAGAGAGAGAGAGAGAGAGGGAGAGGGAGGGAGAGAGTTACAGATGAGTTTTAAAAAGTTGGATGTCTGTTGTCTGATTCTTCTCTCTCTCTCTCTCTCTCTCTCTCTCTCTCTCTCTCTCTCTCTCTCTCTCTCTCTCTCTCTCTCTCTCTCTCTCTGACGATTTTTTTTTTCATTTCATTTGTATTTATAATTTCTTTGCTCATTTCAAAACTTTATCTCCTCCTCCTCCTCCTCCTCCTCCTCCTCCTCCTCCTCCTCCTCCTCCTCGTCAGTCTATCTCCATTTTAACTTCTTCTTAGCTTTTATCCTCATTTTTCTTCTTTTTTTCTCTCTTCCTCTCATTTATCACTCTTACTTAATCTTTCCTCGTCACCTCTTTAATTCTCTCTCTCTCTCTCTCTCTCTCTCTCTCTCTCTCTCTCTCTCTCTCTCTCTCTCTCTCTCTCTCTCATTTGTCCTCCTCCTTCTTCTCCTCCTCCTCCTCCTCCTCCTCCTCCTCCTCCTCCTCCTCCTCCTCCTCCTCCTCCTCCTCCTCCTCCTCCTCCTCCTCCTCCTCCTCCTCCTCCTCCTGATGAACTTTGAAACTTTAAATTTGTCCCTTTAAAAAGTTGACCAAAAGGTGCAAGATTGTGGTGTAAAGTTGTGGTTAATTGTGGTAGTTGTGGTGGTCGGGATGATTGTGGTAGGGAAGATGAATTTGTGGTTGTGAGTTGTGATTTTTGTTGAATATTTGTTGATTTAATGAAGTGGTGTTGATTTGTTTGGGATGGTGGTGGTGATGGTGGTGGTGGTACTACTACTACTACTACTACTACTACTACTACTATTATGTGCATTCTTCTGTTTTACTGTCTATCTGTCAGTCTATCTATCTTTCTGTTTAAATATCTATCTATCTATCTATCTATCTATCTATCTATCTATCTATCTATCTCTCTATCGCTATTTTTTTCACATTAATATTTTTTTTTTCAAGTATTTAAGTTTCCCTTCAAAACACAATTCCATTTCACATCAGATTATATAAATTTTTGGTTTATATAATTCACGTTCTCAAATTTCCTGTTTCCTCTCATGTAATCGTTTTTTCCCTGCCCCCTCTCTCTCTCTCTCTCCTCTCCCACCCTCATTCTCTTTTCCCCCTCTCCCCCTCTCCCCATCTCCCTCCCTCGTTTTCTGTTGCGACTAATGTGGATCAAATTCCCATTAATCTAGGAACGAAATTAAATGGGGAAACTATTTTGAATTTCCATCATAAAAAAAAAAAAAAAAAGGGAGGGAAAAAAAATCGTGGAATGATATGTTGAAAATATGATTGGCCAGAATGTCATAACTCTTCCCGCATCCCGTTTTTTGTTGGTGACGTTTTCTTTGTTTAATTTGAGGGATGGCTTTAGTATTTGTGTTTTTTTTTTTTTTAATAATAATGGTAGTTGTTGTAATAGTAGTAGTAGTAGTGGTGGTGGTGGTGGTGTTAATAGTAGTAATAGTAGTGGTGGTATTCATAATAATAATAATAATGTTTTTTTTTTTTCCAGGTAAGATTGAAAGAAACAAAACAATAAAGAGAAGAAAACCAAGAGAGACAAGAAAAGAAATAAAATAAAAAGAAAAAAGAAAAATCAAGTTACAGATAAGTACTATTAACTAATCAAACAAACAAACATACAAACACACTAGCATACAAACATACACACATACACACAACACCTCAAACTTTAATATCCGAGTCACTGCACTTCTTGAGAGAGAGAGAGAGAGAGAGAGAGAGAGAGAGAGAGAGAGAGAGAGAGACACCGGAAACTCGTGGGCGTCTGTCTGTGTCTCCTGGCGTGGGAAAATGAAGCCAGTGGCGGTGACGCTTCGATGCTTCACTGCCTCGCCTCCAGGCTCCACTCACGAGAGAGAGAGAGAGAGAGAGAGAGAGAGAGAGAGCGGTATATGACATGCAAGAGGTGAAGTACTATCTTGCCTCCCTCTCCCTCTCCCTCTCCCTCTCCTCCCTCTCTCCCTCTTGACACAGCTCGTCTTCTGAGAGAGAGAGAGAGAGAGAGAGAGAGAGAGAGAGTGGGGGGAGGCTGAGGTTCAAACATTTCTCTTTATCTCGTTACTTTGCTCTTTCTCTCTCTCTCTCTCTCTCTCTCTCTCTCTCTCTCTCTCTCTCTCTCTCTCTCTCTCTCTCTCTCTCCTCCATTGAAGGCTCTTCTCTCCACTTTTTCTCCTCTCATCTCCACCTGCTCACCTCCATCACCTCCACTACCTCCTCCACCACTTCCACTTCCTCCAGTTCCCACGCTAATTGACTTCCTCTTATTTGCACGACTACTACTACTATTACTACTCCATAACCTCTCTCTCTCTCTCTCTCTCTCTCTCTCTCTCTCTCTCTCTCTCTCTCTCTCTCTCTCTCTGTTCGGCTTGTCTATATTCTATAACTTCTGCGCTGCATCTCCAATACTTTCAAAAGGCTCTAGTTGAAGTTACACGGGTTTCTCAGTGTGATTTAATGGTTCCAGTGACAGATTAACAAGATTTTTGCATTCTTACCTGGAGAAACACTCTTGGGAACTCGGTTAACCATCTCTGTGGGCTTTGAAAATAGACTTGGTGAGAGATTAAACTGTTTTTGAATATAGTACCACTGCTATCCTATAAACACCATTCTCTCTGTCTGTCTGTCTGTCTGTCTGTCTGTATGTATGTATGTATGTCTCATCCGCAACCCGAGGCGTGGCGTGGCATTGTCTTGGTAGCGTAACAGCTGGACCCCCACAGCAGGTTCTTGTGGCGGTAACTTCAGCTTCTTAACATACACGTGTCTGGCAATGCTTTCTCGTGTTGGGGTGTTGATGAAGACCTAGGAATGATTTGTCAGGCTCCTATGGCATGCCTTTATGAAGTGATAGGGAATGTTGGCTTTGGTTGTGAATGAAATCGTTGAAACTCGTCTTGAAAAATTTGTATATCTTTTTTTTTTTCGTGTAGTTATTGGTGATGTAGAATTCCTGTTGTGTTATCGTTAAATTCATGAAAGCGTGTTTGGAAATTCTCTCTCTCTCTCTCTCTCTCTCTCTCTCTCTCTCTCTCTCTCTCTCTCTCTCTCTCTCTCTCTCTCTCTCTCTCTGATGGGAAAGAGCGTCATTTTCCTTCCTATCACCTGTGTTCCCTTGGGGTTAAAGAAATTTCCCTTCCTCCTCCTCCTCCTCCTCCTCCTCCTCCTCCTCCTCCTCCTCCTCCTCCTCCTCCTCCTCCTCGCGTTAGGTGCTGAGAAGTTTTAAGAGAGAGAGAGAGAGAAAGAAAGAGGATCAGGCAGGAAAAAAGAGAACAAAAGGATGTAAAGACTAAGAGAGAGAGAGAGAGATGGGGGGGAGGGGCGGGGGGAGCTGCAGCATCATTAGCAGCATCAGGAAAGAAAGGAGATGAGTCAACATATTAAAAGATGAAGGAAGGCAGAGAGAGAGAGAGAGAGAGAGAGAGAGAGAGAGAGAGAGAGAGAGAGAGAGAGAGAGAGAGAGAGAGACTTTACCGCTTCTTATACCTCTCTCTCTCTCTCTCTCTCTCTCTCTCTCTCTCTCTCTCTCTCTCTCTCTCTCTCTCTCTCTCTCTCTCTCACACCCCCGCCCACAGTCTCCACCTGCCGGGGTGTGGGCGGGCCGTCACACCGCCCACCCGCCCGGAAATCCTTCACGCTAGCTTGTCCTGCCTTGTCCTGCCTTGTCCTTCCTGTGTTCTGCATTACTAACCTGTATATCCTACCTGTCCTAGTCCATCCTATCCTGCCTACCTATATCATTCCTTAGTCTATCCTGTCCTATCCTTGTCTGTCCTATTCTGCCCTGCTGTCATGTCCTTGTTCATCCTGTCCCACCCTTGTCTATCCTGTCCTACCCTGTTTTATTCTCTCCTCTCGTAGTCTGTCCTATTTTGTTGTCTTGTCCTGTCCTACATTCTTATCCTCTTCTTCCCTGTCCTGTCTTTTCCTACTACTACTACTACTACTACTACTATTACTACTACTACTACTACTACTACTTTCTAAACAGATTGATATGTAAAAGTTATATACAGTTTAATGGAGTGACGAGCTAAAACACACACACACACACACACACACACACACACACACACACACACACACACACAGCCTTTAACTTCCCCAAACAGTCATGGAAAGTTATCAGAAATTTTTGCGGCTTTCAACGTTCTTTTTTTTTCCTCCTTTTTTCCCTCTCAAATTTTTCCCTCCCCCACAATTTTTTCCCCCTGGCCAATCCGTGAACGTTTACGCGCCTGGCTGCAAACGTTTCTGAGCAATGTTTTCCTGCTTCAACGTTCCCCTGATTGTTTGCCCTCGCCGCTCAGTCTTCGCGGAACGTTTGAATCGCGAGTCGAGGTTTCAGGAGCCAAATTTCCTGCTTTCACTCTTTTTCCCTTTCTCTCTCTCTCTCTCTCTCTCTCTCTCTCTCTCTCTCTCTCTCTTTAATACGTTGGTGGCGAAGGGAAAAAGGAAGAGAGAAAGAACCGCTAAGGGAAAATGATACACAGACACACACACACACAGAGAGAGAGAGAGAGAGAGAGAGAGAGAGAGAGAGAGAGAGAGAGAGAGAGAGAGAGAGAAAGTAAGTGATGAGGTCGAAACTTTACGAATGTTTGAGTTAAAAAGAGAAAACTTTCGAACAGAGACGAGAATTTGACTTTGCTCTCTCTCTCTCTCTCTCTCTCTCTCTCTCTCTCTCTCTCTCTCTCTCTCTCTCTCTCTCTCTCTCTCTCTCTCTCCTGTTTGTCTGTGTTTATTTTCCTGAATATTTGTCTGTCTGTTTGGATCTCTCTCTCTCTCTCTCTCTCTCTCTCTCTCTCTCTCTCTCTCTCTCTCTCTCTCTCTCTCTCTGCTCTTTATTTCAATACTACTACTACTACTACTACTACTACTACTACTACTACTACTACTACTACTACAACAAACCAGAGTGAAAAACAGTACATGATAATAATGATGGTGGTAGTGGTGGTGGTGGTGGTGGTGGTGGTGGTGGTAATGGTGATGGTGATGGTGATGGTGAAAATGATGGTGATGGTCGTGCTATTTGGAATAATGATAGGCAGGAAGAAGAGAGAGAGAGAGAGAGAGAGAGAGAGAGAGAGAGAGAGAGAGAGAGAGAGAGAGAGAGAGAGAGAGAGAGAGTAATAACTATAATAGAAGGAAACAGATGAAGTAGAAAAATTAAATGATGCGAAAGAGGAAGAAGCGAGAATGAAGAAAGGAAGAGAGAAGGATGAGGAGGAGGAGGAGGAGGAGGAGGAGGAGGAGGAGGAGGAGGACAATAACCGCAATAAATAGTGGTAGTTGAGGCCAGGATTGTGGTGAGCGTGAGTCATTGGGTTGTTAGGTTAGGGTTTTATGGGTGGTGATGATGGTGGTGGTGGTGGTGGTGGTGGTGGTGGGGGTTGGGGGGTTGGGGGGTTGCTGGTGTTGTATGCTTTTTTCTTTCTTTTTTTCCTTTGTGACGTTTGTTTGCTTGTTTGTTTGTTTGTTTGTTTGTTGCTATTGTTGTTGTTGTTGTTGTTGTTGTTGTTGTTGTTGTTGTTGTTGTTGTTGTTCTTTGTTTCTTTTTGACGTTTTATTTATTTAGTTTTAGTTTACCGTCCTTTTTTTCACACACACACACACACACACACACACACACACACACACACACACACACATCTCTCTCTCTCTCTCTCTCTCTCTCTCTCTCTCTCTCTCTCTCTCTCTCTCTCTCTCTCTCTCTCTCTCTCATTAGATCTTCATCGTCATCGCCTTCTGCAGCCGAACACGCGGCGAAGTGAGCCTAACCAAATTATCTGTAGGCTGGAGGAGCGAATTCGGATAATTGGAGGTATGGAGAGAAGGAGGAGGGAGAGAGAGAGAGAGAGAGAGAGAGAGAGAGAGAGAGAGAGAGAGAGAGAGAGAGAGAGAGAGAGAGAGAGAGAGAGAGAGATAGTCAGTTATGTGAAGCCCCTAGGGAGAGATAGAGGAAAGGAAGGTCTTTTCTCTCCCTCTCTCTCCCTTTCCTTCCATTACAGTTTATTGGACAAGACAGGAGGCAGGTGACCAGGTAGGAAGATAACAAGGCGCAGGTATGAATCTCTAATTAGATAAAAGGTTCTGTCTACCATTACTACCTGTACGAGATGATGTACTGCCCTTGTGTGGGACAGATAAGGGGGACTGGAACTAGCTAGGGATTAAGTTAAGAGACTGTAGAAGGAGATAAATATTAATTGAGAGAGACCTAGGTTAAATATACTAGGGGTAGGATATCGAGTTAGAGAGGTTATGGTACTAGTTGAAGGGTACCAGGTGAGGTGAAAGGTTAATTAAGAGAGAGTAAATTAAAGGTACTAGTTAAGATATACTGGTTAAGAGTACTAGGTGATAGGAACTTGTGGAAAGGGCTTAACCAAGAGGCCACTAGGTGAGCTACAGGAACAAGTTGTAATAGGGGACAATACCTGGTTAAAGGGTTAGGTTAGGGTGTTAGATGGATGAGCTATGGGAGAATGGGTGAACGTGAAGGGGTTAGTTGAGGGAAGAGGTGATGGTGCTTGGTAATGGGTACTAGAACAAGGTAAACTAGGGGAAGTGTACCTGGTTAAGGGATTAGGTTAGATGTACTAGTTAGGTTAGGTTAGGTTAGGTTAGGTAAGGTTAGGTTAGGTTTGGTTTGGTTAGGTTAGGTTACGTTAGGTTAGGTTAGGTTAGGTTAGGTTTGGTTAGGTTAGGTTTGGTTAGGTTAGGTTAGGTTAGGTAAGGTTAGGTTACGTTAGGTTAGGTTAGGTTAGGTTAGGTTAGGTTAAGTTAGGTTAGGTTTGGTTAGGTTAGGTTAGGTAAGGTTAGATTAGGTTAGGTTAGGTTAAGTTAGGTTAGGTTAGGTTAAGTAAGGTTACGTTAGGTTAGGTTAGGTTAGGTTAGGTATGGTTAGGTATAGTTAGGTTAGGTTAGGTTAGGTTAAGTAAGGTTAGGTTAGGTTAGGTTAGGTTAGGTTAGGTTAGGTTAGAGTACAATGGGAAGAGTAAATCGTTATAAGAGGTACTAATTAAGAGGTACTAGGGAAGGATACAGTTTAAGGGGTACACGGCAAGAGGAACTAGTTAGGAGGGCATTAACTAAGAGGAACTAGACAACAGGTACTAATTAAGAGATACCAATTAAAGAGTATTAGGTAAGAGGAACTAATGAAAAAGAAGATTAATTAAGGGAAATAGATAAGAATAAACGATAATAATTAGGAGCACTAGAGAGATAGAGCTTTAAAAATATCAGACACAGAGAGAGAGAGAGA
>NC_087169.1:21646141-21648641 GCF_035594125.1 Scylla paramamosain | reverse complement strand
AGCTTGGAACCATTACTTGTGAGAGAGAGAGAGAGAGAGAGAGAGAGAGAGAGAGAGAGAGAGAGAGAGAGAGAGAGAGAGAGAGAGAGAGAAGTGTAAATATGCCCTTACTATCAATAAACATGCATGATCTCTCTCTCTCTCTCTCTCTCTCTCTCTCTCTCTCTCTCTCTCTCTCTCTCTCTCTCTCTCTCTCTCTCGTGCGCCACAGGGGAATACGCGCCCTGTCTCTACATCACGGCAAAACAGTGCTCCCTCAGGATTCTAGGTTATGCAAGCCTGCCCTCCAGCACAAGGGAACACAAACGAAGGACACAGCTGCTGACGTGTTGGCCTCTCTTACTAAGCCTTACTGGGCAGAAGAGATGGTTAGGCTGGTAATGCTGAAGGGTTATCCCCATCAATACACTGATAGTTAAAGGTTTAGATAGTTAATGTGAAGGTAAAATGTTAGGATAGTAAAGTTTAAGGCTTATCCCCATCAATACCCCGTTAGTAAGAGTTACAGCGTAGGACACCATTAGTAAAAGGTTTGGATAGTAAGGCTGAAGGCTTCTCCCCACCAATGCACTACCAGTAAAGGATGTAAGTAGTAAAAGTGAAGTTTTCTCACCACCAACTCGTCTCCAGTCCAACGCCACGGGAATACAGTGCTATACAGAGGCACAACAACCCCAGTATTTTAACGAGCGTAACATGTCGCGGAATAAAAAAGATACAGAACATTGCAGCTACTCACACACACACACACACACACACACACACACACACACACACACACACACACACACACACACACATACAGTAACACCGCTGCTAATCCCACGGCAGGAGCTTAGCGGAGAAAATTCGTGTTAACTTACATACATCCGCGAGAGAGAGAGAGAGAGAGAGAGAGAGAGAGAGAGAGAGAGAGAGAGAGAGAGAGAGAGAGAGAGATTCCACATCCTCCACCTGTGTCACACCTGTCATTCCACCTGAGGAAGCAATCAGCTAACACACCTCTTCCACTCCTCCTCCTCTTCCTCCTCCTCCTCCTCCTCCTCCTCCTCCTCCTCCTCCTCTTTTCCACCTCATCCTCTTCCTCTTCCATCACTATTCCACCTTCTCCTCCACCAGTATCTCTTGTCCACTCTCTCTCTCTCTCTCTCTCTCTCTCTCTCTCTCTCTCTCTCTCTCTCTCTCTCTCTCTCTCTCTCTCTCTCTTCCCCCAAGCATATTATTATTATTCTCTATATTCCGTACTTCTTTTTTATCTCTTCTGTCTCTCTCTCATATTATTATCATTATTATTATTATTATTATTATTATTATTATTATTATTATTATTATTATTATTATTATTATTATTACTGTCCTTATTATCATGTTCCTTCGTATGTTCTCTATTTTTTTCTCTTCCTCTTACTCTTCCTTTCCCTTCCTTTCTCCCATTGTTGCTTTTCTTCTCCCTTCCTCTCTCCCTTTATTTCCTCTTCCTCTTTCCTCTCTTTTTCTCTGCCAGTTTCACTCTCCCTTCCTTTTCCAGTTTCCCTGTCACTCCCAGCCTCTCCTTTCCTCTCCCTGCTAATCCTTCACTTTCCCTTCCTCTCCCTGCCTCTCCCATCATCCTCCTCTCCCTCTTCTTCCTTTCACGCTATTCTCTTCCTCTTCCTCTCCCATCCTCTTTTTATTCTCCACTCTCCCTGTCCCTGCCATCCTTTTTCCTACTTTTCCTCCATCTCCCTCCCTCCCTGCCACTCTTCCCCTTCCTCTCTCTCTCTCCCTTTTACTCTCCCTGCCTCTCCCTCCACGCCACAGGTTTCCTCAACACACAGCTTTAACCAACGCGCCTTTACCTGTTCGATTCCCCCCACCTCTCCCTCTCTCCCTCTTTCGTGTCTCTACCTCTCTCCTCGCTTTCTCTCTCTTTCTCTTCCTCTCTTTCTCTTCCTCGCGTGAACTCCTTTTTTTGTCTGCTCTCTCTCTCTCTCTCTCTCTCTCTCTCTCTCTCTCTCTCTCTCTCTCTCTCTCTCTCTCTCTCTCTCTCTCTCTCTCTCTCTCTCTCTCTCTCTCTCTCTCTCTCTCTCTCTCTCTCTCTCTCTCTCACACAAGGAAGTTGGAAGTTTAGCATCCGGCTTAGTTTTGATCATTTTAGATGTGGAGAGAGAGAGAGAGAGAGAGAGAGAGAGAGAGAGAGAGAGAGAGAGAGAGAGAGAGAGAGAGAGAAGCGTTGGTATATAGGTGTTCTCTCACTTTTTTTATTTTGGTTCCTTAAATTATTCCTCCTTCTCTTCTTTTTCTCCTTCCTGTTATTCTTCTTCACCTCCTCCTCCTCCTCCTCCTCCTCCTCCTCCTCCTCCTCCTCCTCCTCCTCCTCCTCCTCCTCCTCCTCCTCCTCCTCCTTGTACTCTATCACCTTGCATGATTTTTTTCTTCACATCTTCAATCTCTCTCTCTCTCTCTCTCTCTCTCTCTCTCTCTCTCTCTCTCTCTCTCTCTCTCTCTCTCTCTCTCTCTC
>NC_087169.1:21636141-21638641 GCF_035594125.1 Scylla paramamosain | reverse complement strand
CGGTGAGGCAGGGAGAGAGGAAGATAAGGAGAGAGAGAGAGAGAGAGAGAGAGAGAGAGAGAGAGAGAGAGAGAGAGAGAGAGAGAGAGAGAGAGAGAGAGAGAGTCAGGTAACCAACATCCCGCCCAAACATCCCCAAGAAAACCGCCCAAAATGATACCAAATTCGCCCAAACTCTCCAATCTTCTCTTCCTTTCTTCCTTCCTTCCTTCCTTCCTTCCTTCCTTCCTTCCTTCCTTCCTTCGTTCCCTGTACAGTCGAGGGAAGTGACGCAAGCTTTAGTTAAGGAAAGAGACAGAGACGCCGGCTTTCATCGCCTCTTTATCCTGCCTTTGTGCTTAATAAACGTTAAATTCGAGAGTTTTAGAACGTGTGACAAACTTTTCTCGCCGCCGCCCTAATGGAGGCTGGATTTGCGAGCCTTGTGAGTGACTTCAGCCTCACTTAACCTCAATTCGCGGCCTTAATGGAGACTAGAATGGAGAGTTTGCCCGGGAAAGGAAAAATGAGAAGCTTAAAATTTCTCCCGCCACAGTTTGTCACGCGGTACACGCTCCACGCCCCAGGAACATGGCGCCTTTAAGAGACACGAGGCATTTACACACTCTTGCCTCCATCGACCGTTTGTCAACACCTAACCAACCCAACTTCTTGTACCCTCAACTTAACCACAAGACTAGGATACTTATTATAATATAAGCTAACGTAACTTTGCTTAGTATGACTTTGTCTAACTTAATTATAAAACTTGACCTAACTTGATTAACCTAACTTGACATAATCTAACCTAACCTAACGTAAGAAAAAAATAGTCTACCTTAACTTAACCTAACCTAACCTAACCAAACCTAACCCAAACCTAACCTAACCTAACCCAACCCATCCCAACCCAAACCTAACCTAACCTAACCTAACCTAACCAGACAAGGCCAAGCAAAAGTAGCTAGGAATGCAGCTTTTAAAGAGGCGGGAGTGTTGGCAAGGTGCAAGCCGGCGTTAAAAGCAGCGGGAGGGGCGCGACAGGTGGGCAAACACACCAGGTAAACCAAGGGAAGGTGCACCGCGTAATTAGGGAAAGCAGGAAGGGGAAACAGCCACTGGGTAAATAGAGGGAAAGAGGGAAATTGAGAAGGAAAGACGGGAGGAGAGAGAGAGAAAGAGAGAGAGAGAGGGGGGGAAAGCAGTGAGGGGAAGATAAGATAGGAGGAAAGGAGAGAGAAATGAGGAGTAGAAAAGGGAAAAAATGGGGAAAAGGGAGAGAGAGAATTAATGATAACGGAGGAAAGAGAGAGACAAAGAGAAGAAAAGGGACGCCTAGGGAAATATAAGAGAAGAAAAAGAAGCAGAGAAATAGAAAGAAAAAGAAGGATTGGGGAGAACAGTAAGGAGAGGGCAAAAAGGTAATAGAAGGAAACTGTGAATAGGAAAGGGGAAAGAGGGGAAAAAAAGTGAGAAGGAGAAGAACTGAGGGGAAAAGGAGGAAAGATAAGTACTGAAGAAAAAAAGAGAGAGGAGAAAGGGAAACACTGAGAGAAGAGGAAACACCAGCGAGTAGAAAAGAGAGGAAAGGGGTGAAAAGGAGAGGAAAAAGGCAAATAGTGAGGGGGAAAGGGGGAAATAAAGTGAGGGGAGCTAGAAAGCCAGGATGGATTTATTATAGTGAAGGGAATTAAATGTTTGAAGTTAGATGGTAGCATGAAGTTAGAAGTTACGTTTTACGAGTTGTCTAATGGTCTAGTTGGCTGGAGAGAGAGAGAGAGAGAGAGAGAGAGAGAGAGAGAGAGAGAGAGAGAGAGAGAGAGAGAGAATCCATACGTACGTTCTTATAATCGTGGAAACAGGGAGAGGAAATGAATGTTGGTAAAAATGAGATAATATTTTTGTTCGGTTTTTTAAAATATTACCAAAATGTAGTGAAAATTGTATTACTGTTATTATTGTTATTGTTGTTATTATTTGTTTGTTTACTTATCTTTTATTTATTGTTTATTTAATTTTTTTTCTTCATTTTTTTTAACTAAACTGTCTAATATTTAACCCCCCAAAAAAATAATAAATAAACGAAAAAAAACATGAAATTTCTTAACGTTTTTGAAATTAAATGTCTCTAATTGAATAATAATAATAATAATGATAATAATAATAATAATAATAATAATAATAATAATAATAATAATAATAAATCACACTGTTAGGTTTAAAGAGAAATTCCGTAACATATACAAAAAAAAAAAAGATAAAAGAAAATAATCTGACAAAAAATGCAGCTTTTGAATTTGGTGTGGTGAATATATATAAAAAAAAAAACTTCATAATTTTTAAACCTTTTTAAAATGAAATATGAAAAAGAGTTAAAATGTTTATACTTTTTGGAGTGTGGCCAGAACGGAGGTCCTTTCTTTCTTTCTCTTTCTTTCTCTTCATCATCAAGAAAGGAGAGAGAGAGAGAGAGAGAGAGAGAGAGAGAGAGAGAGAGAGAGAGAGAGAGAGAGAGAGAGAG